>NC_056749.1:601230937-601350937 GCF_019279795.1 Protopterus annectens
ATATATATATAATATATATATATATATATATATATATATATATATATATATATATATATATATATATATATACATATATATATATATATATATATATATATATATACACATACATATAATATATATATATATATATATATATATATATATACACATACATATAATATATATATATATATATATATACACATACATATAATATATATATATATATATATATACACATACATATAATATATATATATATATATATATATATATATACATATATAATATAATATATATATATATATATATATATATATATACATATATATATATATATATATATATATATATATATATATATATATATATATATACATATAAAATATATATATATATATATATATATATATATACACACATACATATACATATTATATATATATATATATATATATATATATATATATATATATGTCTACAACTGTCAGTCTAATGATCCACTTAGTCTCAAGCTGCTCAGTACTATTCTTGATGTCACCTCCTCTTAATGTCTCGTGCACCTCCCTATAAGCAAAAACATAAAAGTATGGGCAGCACCACTGGCAATGACATGTTTTGCAATGGCATTAGTTTTATTCCCTTTGCTAATATGACAGCTATGTTCCTTTATTTTTTTCTCTAAGCGTGCTATCCGTCTTGCCTACATAAAAGTTTGAACACAGTAAACAGTGGGCCAAGTAAACATGGGAGGTGCTGCAAGTAGCAAAAACTTTGAACCTATATATTCTATCCTGGTCAGGGTGTGTAAAAGTAGAACTGCTGTCAATTTAAGTGCAAACACTGCAAGTGCCACATGCTAAAGTGGCATTACTGCTATGTTCATGTTTATTCCTTGAATAACATAAGGTCCTGTTAAAGGATTTCATGTTCCTAAATACAAACCTGGGGTGGGAGCTATCACTCTGGAAATATCTTTGTCTGTCATAAGGACTTTCCAGTGTTTTCTAATAACATTCATGTACATGGAAACATTACTAGAATATTGTAGTGGTACCCTTAGTTTATACTGTTTGTTCCTATTATAAATTCCTGTCTGATGCAGGTTTTGAAAAATAAGGTTTAGCTGTGGTCCCCCTCAAACTTTTAACCCTCTCTACATTTTCATCTATTTCTTGGTCACTGCAACCTCTCATCCTTAAACAATGCAGTGTAGTTTCTAACTGCTCTTCAAACTCATTTTCACGTACATTTAACATGGAGCCTCAAAAAACTTGATTCATAACCACGTTACTAATAATGTGGGTGTGGTGCATGCTATGCTTATACAAAAGATGGTTGACATGGCATTGTTTCTTATACAATATAGTAAAAATAGAGCCATTCCCATCCACTTCAACAGTAACATCAAGAAAAGTTATAGTGTGTTGATACATTCACAGAAATAGTTTGTTCTGGCAATAAGAAATTGGTTGCTTTTCAATATGTATAAAGAACTTTTCCAGTCCTGAATTACTGATAATAAATCAACTCTGGTGGGCTAAAAAAATTCTTTGAAGAATATCTTTTCAGAAACCAATATGGTAAGGAATTGTAAAATCAGTATGATCCACTAGGACTTTCTCTGTGTAATTCCAAAGGGTTCATTATGCAAATTTGACTCCTAAGTAAATATTGACTGGACTAGCACAAGTGTATTTGTTGTCAATGATCTCAGGAGGATAGATTACATGGTATCACTGGTGGTCTGATTGTTTTAAAGTGTAGAATTGGAGAAACGTTATGAAGGCTGCTGTTTAATATTATTTAATCATGAAGTATTTGCCAATGCATATTCAAAGAATGTTGTGTAATTTTTTTAAATGCAGTACACAGGTGGTTTGTAGGTATTAGATATGTTGCAAAATTTGCATTGGTTACTATAACACCAAAATGACTGATTATTAATAGCTGAAATTAACCTTTCATTCTGTATTTCCATTGATATGGTATACTGGGTGATTTTAACTACCCTGCCATTAACTGGAATACTTCTCGTGTACCAACACCTTTGCCCAGTGGTTCTTGGAATTCATAAATTCCAATGCCCTGGATCAACTAATCCATAGTCCCACCAGGGGCTCCAATATCCCAGACTTGGTCATTACCAACATGGGAAATCGATGCTCCACACCTATGGTCACCCCCTCGTTAGTCAGGTCTGACCATAAGCTAATCACCCTTAACATCCACATCCCACCCCCCAGTAAGGAAACCTCCATAAAAAACTTCTCCAAAGCCAACTTCATGCTACTCAAGTCAGAAGTGGCAAACCTCATGACACCCATGCAGATGGGAACTGAAAGTTCGACTGCTGAATTCTACACTAAGGCACTGTACGAGCACATCCACTCATGCATGAATCGTGCCATCCCAAATAGAACCAAGATGCTCTCCTCCAAAAAAAGGAAGCCAATCTGATGGTCTCCTGCCATAATCAAACTTTACAACAAAAGGAAGAAAGTGTTGCAGAAAAGAGGAAAATCCCAGGATGCAAAAAGCTCCCTTACCAGCCTCAGTAAGAAACTGAGATCCCTCATAAAATCCTCCAAAGCTAGTTACGAAAATAAAATTGCCAAAGATTCCAAAGACAACCACAAGGCATTCTATAACTTTGTCAAGAATCTAAATTTCAATCCTCAGATCTGCTCTGAGGTAAAACAGAATGGCATTAAATATACTGATCCCAAGGATATTGCCAATATCCTGGCAGATCGATTCAGTGCCAACTTCAACCCCCTCTCACCCCCTAAACGGCCCATCTCAATACTGGAAGATTTCCAAATTCTGGTAATAATGGCC
This sequence comes from Protopterus annectens, assembly GCF_019279795.1. Classification (NCBI taxonomy): domain Eukaryota; kingdom Metazoa; phylum Chordata; order Ceratodontiformes; family Protopteridae; genus Protopterus; species Protopterus annectens. The sequence goes on from NC_056749.1 coordinate 601,233,764, forward strand.
ACACAGGTAAAAAACGCACTCTCCAAAGCTAAGAATACAGCATCCATGGGACCAGATGACATCCCGGGCTGTGTACTACATGAACTACAATATGAACTGGCACCTCACCTAAGTGTCATGTTTAATCATAGCCTCACCTCAGGTTTTGTGCCTACTGAGTGGTGCAGAGCTACAGTTATCCCACTCCACAAAGGGGGATCCACCTTGGATCCCAGAAACTACTGTCCCATCAGTCTGACAAGCCTTATATGCAAGGCCATGGAGCATATTATTATGGAACTTATAAACAAAGACATTGGCAACCTTCAAACACTGGACCCCACCCAGTTTGGGTTTGTGAAGGGCTGATCTTGTCTCCTGAACCTGACTGACTGACTTCTTCAAACCAGTCTCCAGAGCCATGGACAAGGATAAGGTGGTCCACACAACCTATCTAGACCTCGCCAAGGCCTTTGACACCATCCCCCACTCTGGAATAATAGATAAACTTGCTAAGCTGGGCATTAATCCCTACGTCACCCAATGGGTTGCCAATTGGCTTACTGACAGAACCCACACTGTAAAAGTAGCCGACTCCAAATCCAGCTCCAGACATGTGACAAGTGACAAGTGGAGCACCTCAGGGTTCAGTCCTGGGACCGCTCTTGTTTGGCATCTACTTCTCTGAAGTACAGGCCAACACTAAGGGACTCTGGCCAACAAAGTTCACAGATGACAGCAAACTGGGAGCCATTATTGAATCCCCAAATGATGTGGATACTCTACAAAAGGGCCTTACAGAAACAGATGCTTGGTGCCAGAGCTATGGGCTCAAACTCAATGCCAAGAAATGTACAGTTATCCCCTTTGGAAAAAACATTTACCTGTGAATTACGACATAGGTGGCAGTACACTAAACACCAAAAGTGTGATAAGAGATTTAGGGACACAAGTGGACAGTGGTCTCACCTTCGATAACCACATCACAACAGTCAGGAAATCTTTCTATGTGGCACACCTCATCACTAAGGGCTTTTCTTCCAGAAAAAAGGAGGTCATTGTCCCACTGTACTCATCCCTCATTAGACCCATTATAGAATACAACGCCCCATTTGGTATTTACCTCTCAAGACATCTGCAACAACTGGAAAGACCACAGAAATACCTCACTAAAAGAATCAAAGGCCTAAAGCAGATGCCCTACGCTGACCGCCTTAAAAAACTCCAGCTATACTCTGTTGCATATCGTCTACTCAGAGGTGATCTCTGCTTAACATACAAGGCCATGTCAAACCCAGAGCGTTTGGACATGCTACACTTAAATAAATCCCAATCCCTCAGAGCCATATGCTCCAGGGATCTAAACCTTGTCATCACAATAAAAAAAAACATGCTGGAGGGATAGGTTCCTGACCCAGAGACTACCCAGACTCTGGAATAGACTGCCCATACATGTCAAGCAGAGTGCCTCTTTGGCCCTCTTCAAAAGGAACCTTGACAATTGGATGGGAGAAAGGAAATTCACCCCGGGGATCACGTCAGTCATCCTGCTAGATAGGGGTCCAGGGAAGTAAATAGTGTGGGAAGAAATAGCCAGGGAATTGTTATGGCTAGGCTTGTATAAGCCCTAGGGCTGATAGCCTAGTACCAACCTATAAACCTATGAACCTATGGGATACCATTCTAGAATATCTACATTTAAGACATTAATTTCCACCAGTCCATACCAGTATAACTTTATGGTTAACATATGCCTGTTAATATGACTGAAACAGATGTCCAGATATGTCAGGGTTAAGAAGTAAGGCTTTCAGTTTTATTTAAACTTTTTAAAATAACCTTGAAAACTGAACCCACCACTCTGCTGCACTTAGTGAATTACAGTGGCTGAAATTCCCCTATTATCTAACCTACTAACAACTTCCATAAATCCATAATGTTGTGTATAAACCTAACAACTCTCCATGTATTTCCATCCTCATACAAATGTATAACCCTTCCAGGCTACTACATTCATTGTACAAATACCCTTTGCATGTATCCAAACTCAACAATTCTGCTGACAAATCACTACTCTCCCACCAGCCTGCTAAATCCTGAAACAAGAACACTTGTTAAAATCATTGAAAACTCAACAAAAGTTCTACCTACTCAGTTGCAAGCTCTGTACATGTGATGTTCCTACTTAATCTCCAGACCCTTACTGTCACCTCTCTTATGTCATTAGCCATAATACAGCTACTACTTCACAATCTCTAACTATCATCTACCCCACTCCATAACTATATATATATATATATATATATATATATATATATATATATATTACCTGGACCTCTCAATACTCCTTCATAATCTATATCGATTTTATCCTAAAATGTCTTCACTGTCTACTACTGAATATCTATTTATAGCCGATTCCATTTGAAAGTAATCCGACTCTTATAAGCTTGATATTAGATAATATTTTACTGTATTTTTGTTTTGAATGTCATGTTTTCACTAACTGTCACATCATTAATATTCTGTGTGAATTTAACTTTCTATGTATGTACTTTATTTCTGTGTATGTACATTAATTATGTTTTATTAACTGCCATATCATTACTAGTCTATGTATGTGTGTACATTTATTATGTATATCTTGTATAAGTCATTCTGTAAAATAGAGGTTTTTCTCCCCAGGCCTCTATTGAAAATGGGACTTGTGCCCATTCGGACTTTCCTGGTAAAGAAAAGTTACTGACTTTTTCTGTAATGTTGAATGAAAAATATTTTAAGTTGTTAATACAGTTTTAAAAAAGGGGAAGATGTAGCACCTAACAGCTAAATAATGAATAAATACATCACCAGATTGTAGCAAAGTACTCAGCTTTGAAACACTATTTTCTATGCTTCTTCATGTCAAAAAGGTACAAAGAGCTTAACAAAGTTGCTAGGATAATTAAGAACCTAATATAATAATAAAGTAAACCCAATATTTTTTCATCTCAATAAAACTAGTAGGAGACAAGTCTCCATGATGGCTTTTACTTTAATCTCTTCATTATGTGAGCCATGCCTGTCAACAATGTAGTCTCATCTATGGTACTTATGTTTAAAAATACATTTTGTTTCTTTCAAGATGTAAAATTGCATCTTCAAGTCTTTTGAACACTTCTGAATTTTGCATATGGTCCTCTGTTGTCATTCAGGTATCTAGTACTTCATCAGAAAAATGTCAACATTTGAAACACACCTTAATAAAGTTTCTATAATTTTTTGGTACTTACGTATTATTGCAACCACATTGTTGCAGTAATACTGCTCGCTTCCTGGTGTGTCAATTTAATTATAGGTATATACAGAATCACACTGACAATGTTAACTTTATTAAAAATAAATGTTTAGGTAGGAAAGCCAGTGTTACATGTAAGGAATGACTGCTTGTTTCAAGCTATGCCATTTCCCCGACATCATGTCACTGGACACACATTCCATATCTCAAGCCGCGAGTCGCTAAATGTAATAGACTCACGCTGACAGTTGTCCACTTGTCTACTACTTTTTGACAGCTACAACAACAAAAAAAAAAAGCTGTCAAACTTTGCAGCATACAGTTTATAATAAAGTTGATGGCAGGGAATGCGGTGACAAGCCTTAACCCTTTTATTCTTTACTGGTACCATTATCAGTGCTGACATGCGAGTACATTCCGACGGCTTACCAGTGCATTACCAATCAAGAAGCGGTGAGCGCAAACAGCATAAGTACACCAAAAACATGATCTTCACCATTTTTCATGATACCCCTGCCTAAAACAACCTTTCAATGTGAAGGAAAACACACTTATTGACATAACTGCAGCATCAATATTTACATCTGCGCACGGGGAAGCGAGCAGTACTACTGCAAAAATGTGGTTGCGATAATACGTAAGTAACAATTTTTTAAGCTGCAAAAGGTACAAAAGACACTTTAAAGGTGGAGTCATATGTAAAAATTCCTTTGAGAGTATTTAAATTAAGCATTTCTTAAAATGACAGTCCAAACCATTAGTTGACAAGCATGGCCAATGGCAAATTCTGAAAACTTCTGGTTATTGTCAAACGTGCAAAATGGTCACCTACTTTACATGTGGAGTACTGTTAGCAAGCTATTTGGTTAACAGTTAATCTCCACACAGTCAAGTAGTTCAGTATTAGGTTTCAGTACAAGTACTATAGGAACAGCACATTTTGAATAGTTCACATGAATCATTTTTTCGCAGATTTTTAGCAATTGGTTTATTAATTATTCAACTTTAGCTTGCATCACATAAGGAACTTACTTGGGTCAAAAAAATCAAGACATGTCTTCTTCTAGAACATGAATAGTAGCCGTGGGCCATTTTAACATATTCATTTATTTGTTAAATGCAACTTCATGTTTAATAAGCAGTATTAGTCTCTTAAGCTTCATGTCAAGAATGCAAGTGCTTTATTTCCCCCAGATAAACTGAATTTTGTTTAGTTGCCTTCTACTTAGCAAACTTGTTGTAATACCTTCAACTTTTACTTCATGGTAATTTTTCTTCTCGTTTCTTATAGGAACCTTACACATTACCAGAATCCAACACTTATGTTCTCCTGTATATTTTTCAGTGCAGTATCTGCTAGTTGTAAATCTGTGTTACTTCTCTGTAAGCAGTACAATGATAGTGATAGTAATATCAGCTTTACAGTTTTACAAGAACTACTTAATGCTCTGTATATTCAGGTGGCGTAGACTGTGCAAAAGAAGCAGTTGCTTTGCACAATCTGTGCTACTTTCTCAGCAAGAAAATTGTGTTGGGAATGAAAGCTAATCTTTGTTTATCTTGTTTCAACACACACACACTTTCTGTAAGTATTTTTTTTCAACAAGCTTTCACTCTGTGCGTAATATACCACATTTAGGGCATTTTTTCTAGCTCAAACTTACACTCAAGTGGATGCATGCTGTTTCCTAAGGTACCTGTAACATGCTTTAGCTTGCTACCTTTGCTACTTTTGAATACCTAGCCTTTATTTATTTATAGCTTTTGCTTACCAGAAAAGTCTGACTGAGTGCAAAAACACTTCGGTGGAGGCCTGGGGGAAAAAAAAGCCCTACATACAGTAACTAAAACACATCAATGACATTAATAGTACATACTGCACTTTACATGCATGAATGGAAAAAATATTGAAGATACAATTGCAGAAACAAGTAGTTTACTTGGAACAGTTTTGTTATAGTCCTCTTCTCTGCTATATGCCATAGTAGTAGGGTCTACTTGTCAATCATGTACATTTTTCTTTGTTAAAAACATTCTATAATGTCTTTTTAAAATCTTAATTTAACTTTGGACAAAAAAAAAAAACTTTCTGTATGTTTTTATTGTTTCCTTGTCAACACCCTAAACTTTAGATGCATAGTTTTTCCTGAATTTTCCTAGACAAACAACACAATCCCTGTCCTTGTTTATGTTGTGAATAAAATACTTCTTTAATTTTTACTGTTTGGTAGTAGAAAAAGATTGTAATCGGGCACATACTAGCCCTACCAAGAGGTCTGTCTAGTTATAACATGGTACAGATTGTAGGCAGGGCACATACCTCTCAACTGTACAGATTTTTGCAGAATGTCCAGATTTTTACTTCAAGTATTTGGTCTATTCCTCATAAAATCTGTGGTTTTCTGGCAAATTACAGAGGATTAAAGTCAATAAACAATGACCAAATAATGACATATATTTGAGTTTCAGACTTCACATCCTTAAGAAAATGCATGCTAACGAATCCTGTTATTGTAGGAGCTTTCTAAGTTTATAAGATCAATATTTAAAATTTGTCCCCCATTTTGGGCCTTTGTCCCCCCATTATTTTAGGCTTTGTCCAGATTTCTTGCATTAAGAGGTTGAGAGGTATGTGACACAGTATATTCTCAAACCACCTTGTGTTACTTTGTATTTTCCTCCATAAATGTTTGGCAGAAGAAACATAATTTGAATTTTATATATTTTTAACCTCTGACTTTCACCGATTTCAGTAGAAATGGATAAACTGTATACTAGCAATCTCTTGCCCACCCAAGGGGCCTATCTACTCATAGCTTCAGACACAGTTGTGAGCACTCATGAGCTTGACTGATGCAAAGACATGTCTAGAGTCATGGCGTGACTTGTGAGACTGGCACTTTGGGTCAGAATAACTAATTTATGAAGTACTTCCCTTTTTACAAGTTTGGTTCACTTAATTTAATATTCTATACATTTTTCTCTACACTTCCTTCAATTTGACTTAATTTACTAGCTGTTCAAAATTTTCTGAATCCTCCAGTTATCAAGTTAGGTGTTTTTATTTTTTTAATTTTTTTCACATTAATGATTTGCCACTGACTGAGAATGGGTTTATTAAATGAGTATACCACTGATGATTTGCTGAAGTGTAAGTATCTTGTCCATTATACTGTCGTGTGTGTGTGTATGTATATATATATATATATATATATATATATATATATATATATATATATATATATATATATATAAACACACACACATATATAATTGATTTGTATTACTTCACCTGAAGACAATTTCACTGAAACCCATTTCACTGAGACCAAATCACCTAAAGTTCATTTCACTGAAAGTTCATTTCACATAAAACTCATTTCACTGACAAGTAGTACTCTAAGGCAAATCAAAGGTATATGTCCTTTTCCCCACTGTAGTGTGATCCTGGTGTTAGTATATATAATTAGGGGGTGGGGGTGCAGCCCTCCACTTATATTGGTTTTATGTTTTCTGGTTTTGTTTTACATTATTTGCTAAAAGCCAACTAGGTGGGGGGCTGTGCCCCCCACACCCCCCCTAACTATATATATAATAACACCAGGATCGCACTACAGTGAAGAAAAGGACATATACCTTTGACTTGCCTTAGAGTACTACTTGCCAGTGAAATGAGTTTTAGGTGAAATGAACTTTAGATTATTTGGCCTCAGTGAAATGAGTGTCAGTGAAATAAGTCTTTAGGTGAAGTGATATGAATCCATATATATATAGATAGATATGGCTCTACTGCAGTTTATCAAAGTTTCAAAACTTCGAAGACCATATGCCCGAGACCATATGATCAAAGTTTTGAAACTTCTAAATAAAAATAAAAAAGAAAATGCAAACAAAACATGTTATACTTACCTTTTTGCAGGCGAGCAAGCCCCCCGCCACCCCCCCACCCCCTGCTACTTAAATATACCAACTCCGAGATCACACTACAGTGACGAAAAACAGCAAATCCTGAGTCCTGCATTGTACAGCAATCTCAGTGCAAAGTGTTTAAGTTTCAAAACTTTGACCATATGGTCTTGGCCATATTCAAAGTTTATACATGTATTATATACTTATATACCAAGGTAATACATGATACATGTCAAAAGCTGAACAATTTGCTTACTCTTACTGATAGTAAATTTAGACTTACTGACGATGATTGTGCTTGTGCAACTGGCACAGCTTAGGAAACTGTTGCTACACATAATACTAACTGGGATAATGAGATAAATAATATTAGGCAAACTACAAATAGATCATATTTAAGAAAGGAAGTACCCACTGCTAGTAAAGATCATTCAGCCCTCTATTAAACTAGATACTATAGATGAAACTTTCATAATTCATGACACATGAAGACGACAATCTGAGGATTCAGCGCATTTAGGAGAAAAAAATACAAAAGGGAAAAGGTCACAACAATTAAGTAGAAAAAAAAAAAATTGGATGATGTGTATAAAGCTCAGAAAAAATGTACCAAACAAACAATGAACAAGCACAAGAATCTATCTAGTTCCAACTTCACCACCACGACTGCTGAGAATAAAATAAAAAAAACAAAAACTAGTGGTCATAAAACTTCATTGATGAGCTTGGTCACAATAATTTCCAAAAAATCATGAAACCCAGGTAGTGCTCTAAAGCAGCAAGCCTTTATTTGTCACAGACAGTGATCCTCAGTGTAGATCAATGTGTGTATGTACCTTTAAGAAGCTATCCAAGGGCTTGCACAAGTATATAAATACGGAGCATGCGCAAGCTAGTCTGCCATTTTGTAGTAAGCAGTTGAGATGTAAGCATGTATATATGTGAGGTCTGTCTGTTAACTAGTTTGTTCATGTTTTATGATGCGGCTATCCATCCTGATGCATTTCTATGTATTAAAGCATCTAAATGAAATACCACACCTGCTTGGCATCTATGTGAGACAGAGAGAGAGAGAGAGACGGACGAGTGCCATGGTGTCAGAAGTGACATGTCTAAAAGGGCATGGAGTTAGAGGCGGCATTGCTGAAATGACTTAAGGCACTTGTTTGGGACTGGTAAAATATACAAGCAGTGAATCATTCCTAAAATGTGCATAATTCGCAAAATAATTTAGACTTGAATTTCAGGTATTAAAACTTGCTCAGCACTATTTATTTTCATACAATATGAATTGAGCCATACATAATGTTCTAAACTATTTTTGCATAAACCGATATGTACAATGTTGATAAAATATTTGAATTACTACAGAAAATGTTTGAAATAAAGTCCAAATTGCATAAAATGAATAAAATAAAGGGAAACAACCGCATTTTAGCAAAGCATGTATTTTTCGCATTAAGCAAAGATATCTGAGTTATCAGCAATGTATAAAGTGTTCGCATGTTTGTGCAGTGTTACAGTAAAGCTATTTCACAAAAGATATAGCCATTACAGAGCATATTTTACAGAATAAAGCTATTATAGTGCATATTTCGCAAAGTGCAGTATTTTGAATAGTTTATTGTGCATTTAAATGTTGTTACAAGCTCAAAGAACAGTTTGTTCATACATAATTACAATTACCATATTTTCAGTGTGTTTGAACATACTTTGTGGGCATGGCAGATGGATTTTGAAAACCCAGTGCACTTGTGTTTGACAGTAATATTACTGAGAACTGGAGAATGTTTGAGCAAGAGTACAACATTTTCATACAGGCTGCATTTTTTGATAAAGATGACCACACACATGCATTTATTGTACTTAATTTAGCTAGGTCAGAAGCTATAGAAAGGGAACATTCATTTGTGTATGCACCTGCTATCTATACTAGAGATGGGGAATACTGTCATATTGTTGTACAGGCTGAGTCAAGGGAGGATCCAGATGCTTAAAACATACATTTAGAGAAATGTGTAACCCCCAGAAAAATGTTGCAATGGAAAGGCACTTGTTATATACAAGGGAGCAAAAGCCTGGTGAAACATTTGCAGCATATATAACCAACCTGAGAAATAAAGCTAAAACATGCAGATTTGGTGATTTAAGGGATGAGTTGATTAAGGACAGACTTGTGTGTGGTACTAAAGATAATGCTGTGATAAAGATTTTGCTTTGTGACAGTGATTTAACTTTGAATAAGGACATTGAGATTTTTGGGAAACACAAGCTCACAGAAAAGCACACAAATATGCTTACAAATGAGAACAGCAGGCACAGTGACAAAGCTCATGTTGATAGTATGCAGCATGTAGTTAAAAGAAACAGGCCCAAGCACATGGCAGCAACTCTAGCCCCTGCAGCATTCACTGGTAAACCCCAGAACTTTCTAGCAAATTCCAGAGTCTCAGTAAAGCATAAGAGTGAGTCAGCAAACTCAAAGCATGGGCCCCAATCTAGTTTCATAGCCAACTGTTGTAATTGTGGTGGAAGTCACAAATCTAAAAGGAAAAATGTTTAGCTTTTTGTCAACAGTGCCACAAATGCAATAAATGAAAATAATTTCAAAAGGCTTTGTAAATCAAAAGGCCCACATTCTTTTATTAAAAGGGACCATTTTAAGAAACAAGTTGATCAATTAGAAAGCTACAACCCTACTGTTTATGTGGATGGTGTGTCAGTACTTCATGAAATAGTCAATACGCTATATTTAACAGCAAAGAATGAAGCATTTTATACTGTTCGGATAAAAGCTCAAAGCTGATACAGGTTTTAAGTGCAATGTTATGTCAGCAGAAACATTTGCTAGTGTGTGTGTCATGGTGAAAGACTTGATGTGGCAAGGTGTGTGAAGCTTGTTGGTTATGGAGGTGAAGAAATTCAAACCGAAGGCTCAGTACTGCTTTCATGTTACTTCCAGCAGAGGGGAAGAAACTACAACTTATTTTATGTGGTCAAGAGGTACGTCCAGTTGTTATTATGACTCAGAGAGAGAGTTTGAAAATGGGACTGCTTTCATTTAATAAGGAAGTCCATCATGTTAGTTTAAAAGACCACTACTATAATTTTTCCCGGTACATTTTTGACACCTATGTTGATCTTTTTGAAGACAAACTAGGCAAACTTCCAGTTGTGTACTCCATGAAGTTAGACCCAGAGGTCAGTCCAGCTATCAGGCCAGTGCAAAAAGTTCCAATAGCCATGCAGGACAGAGTCAAAGCTGAGCTAGATAAAATGGTGTGACAAGGTTTGATTTGTCCAGTTGGAACTCCAACTGAATGGGTATCTTCCATGGTGGCAGCTCATAAAAAAGCTCAAATGACATCAGAATATGTATTGATCCACGGGATTTGAACAAAGTGCTAAAACGACCTCATCATCCAATGGGCACAGTCGAAGTCATGGCCTTGATGCTTGAATGTCAAATGCTAAAACTTTTCTCCTAAATGCCAGCACCTCTCACTGCAATGATCCCACTTAAATCCCACCTTACCACCTTAATACCTCTCACACCTTTAACACCCACCTATTGCAAGTGTCCTATCTCATTTGCATCTCTTTCTCTTTTTAATTAAAAAAAAAAAATTCTAACTTTTGTACTGCATGTTATGCACATTATTGTAGCGTTTATGTAAACTACATTCTCAGGCCTTTTGTAAATTTTTGATGTTCTCATGTAAAACAAAGCACATCATTGTAATGTTTGCATAAAACTTCATTGTCAGATGTTTTTTCTGTTTTGTAACTTTGTAATAACTGCCTGGAACTTTTCTCTTTGGGTGTCCACTGAAAACAGGCCACTGGCTCAGTTGGATTAACCCAGTTAAAAAATGACAAATAAATAAATAATAAATAAATAAATGCCACTATTTTTTCGCTCTTAGATGCAAAGAGTTCATTTTGGCAAATTCAGCTTGACAAAAACTTATCCTTGCACACTACTTTCAGTACTCCATTTGATAGGTACAGATTTTTCAGAATGCCATTTGGGATAAATTCTGCAAGTGAAGTCTTTTAACATACAATGGAGCAAATTTGTTCTGGGTATCCTTGTGCTATTATTGTCGATGACATACTAGTAAGTCATCATGATGAAGCTGAGCATGACAGAAACCTCAGAAAAGTGCTAGAAAGGGCACATCAAGTGAATCTTAAGCTCAGTCCACACAAATGCAAATTCAGGCTACAAGAAGTTACTTATAGTGGTTATTTACGAGTGCAGGCTTACAGGCAGACCCTTCTAAACAAACAGCCATTCTCAAAATGCCAGCTCCAGACAGTGTTCAAACCCTGCAACATTTTCTTGCCATGGTCAACTATCTAGGCAAGCTCATTCCAAACTTGAGGCAGCTTTCAGCACCTCTCACAGGGCTGACACAAAGATGTATCCTGGTCTTGGTTTGGGTGACACCAAAGAACATTTAAAGTTCTGAAATAGAGAAATGCAAGTCCATTAACTATTAGATACTATGATGTTCAGAAACTAGTTAATCTTTCTTGTGATGCTTCAAAATTTGGTCTTGGTGCAGTCATTCTACAAGATCATCAACCTGTTGCCTATGCATCGAGAACTCTTACCTAAATTGAGATGCAGTATGTCCAGATCGAGAAAGAACTTTATGTAATAGTGTTTGCATGTTTGAATTTCCATGATTATGTTTATGACAGAGGTTTCCAGATCAAAACAGACCACCAACCTCTAGTCACTATCTTGAAAAAACCTATGCATTCAGCTCAAGCCAGTCTGCAACGTATGATGCTGAGATTGCAAAAGTATAATTTCAATCATGTCTACAAGAAAGACCAACTTCTTTATCTTGCTGATACCGTATCCCGATCACCCAGAAACAGCACAGAACAGCATGAGAATGAGAACCTTGATTTTGAAGTCATGGAAGTGAGAACATTTTCTTCCACACGTCTTGATGAGCTGAGGGATCACACAGCCACAGATCCAGTTTTACAAAGGCTTAACCACTTTATCAATCAAGGATGGCCATCAAAGCAATCTATTTTACCTCAAGTGAAGCCTTATTTTCCATACAGAGATGAGATTTTGTCTGACAAAGATAACATTATGAAAGGTCCAAAAGTAATTGTTCCAAAGTCCTTCCAACAAGAGTACATTACTATCTTGCATTGTGGTCACTGAAGTACCAACTCTACCAAAAGAAGGGTGAGAGAGAATTAGTATTTTGGCCTATGTCACAAGACATTGAGAGAGTACTTTTATCTTGTTCAGTGTGTGATAGTATGAAGCCACATCAACAGAAGGAACCAGTTCACCTAAACCAGATTCCTGAACTACCTTGTTCGACAGTAACCACAGACATTTTCAAGTGGAATGGACAACATTTTGTGTTAGTAGACTCTTACTCCAATTGGTTCGAGCAGAGCACCTCAATGGCCCCCAAGAGAAATCTTGACGAGTGAATAGGAAATAGAAAATTCACCCTGGGGATCACTCCAGTGGTTCTACTCGACAGAGGCACTAGGAACTAAGGTTGGGTGGCACAATGCCAGGGTAATCTTATGGGCTAGGCTTGTAAAGGCTCCAAGCCCATTAGCCTAGTACACACCTATGAACCTATGATTGATCTACTTCCTAACCTAGCATCCAGTACTCTGATTACTAAGATGAAACATCATTTTGTAGTGCATGGTAGTCTGCACAAAGTTATTTCTGACAATGGTGCGCAGTTTACAAGCTAACAGTTTGAAAGATTTGCTGAAGAATGTGACTTTACTCATGTTACTAGTAGTCCTGAATACCCTCAGTCAAATGGTTTTGCAGAATGTGCAGTTCAAAGTGCAAAACAGTTACTTGAAAAGTCAAAATGAGGTAATACTTATGTTTTCCTGAATCTCAGAAATGTTTCTCATGATGAACATCTTGGTTCAGCTGCTCAGAGACTTCTGTCGTGACAAACCAGAAGCACATTACCAGTCAGTAGTCAATTATTGGTTCCATGCGTCAAAAACAGCAGGTCAATGAAAGCCAATCTGTTAAAGAAATGCTTAACCCAGAAGTCCTACTATGATAAAACCAGCAAACTGCTCAATCCATTACGAGGAGTAGTAGTAGAAAGGATGTAGTGTCCAAAGGTCATGATCGGATTGGTGTTGGGAAGAATATTTACCCAGAGCTGAGATCCTACATTGTGAAATCATAAGGAGCAGTCTTTAGGTGGAATTGGAAGCATTTGAGACCAGTGTTTGAGCCTATACCACAGCACATAGACTGTAGGAAAGACTATCAGAGTGAGTTATCCAGTGTTCCAATTCCAGAGGAGGTTCCAAAGGACATTCCCATTTCTGACACAAATCCAGAAGTTCCTGATACAGAATTGTGCACCACAGACTGTCCCTGTTGCTTAATTTAGTCCAAACTGTTATGTTACGAGAAACAACTACCTTACCTTCATTCAACTTACTCATGCCCATAAACTCATCTTTAATCCCTCCATCTGCCCCTCCCTTGCCTCCTCCTTCAAAATGCACCTACCCAACAGACTTCTAAGATCCAGTAACCAGAATTTCCTTGAACTGCACAAGCCTGCTCATCCTCCAGGCAAACACCTACTATCTTTTTCCCTCGTTCACCTCTGGAACTCCCTGCCACCTCTTATTCATACTACAGACAACCACTCTGCCTTTAAGACCCTGCTTCATTCCAATCTCAAAACTCTCTGGGAATGTTCCTGCTCTCATCCCACATGATCACCTCTTTTTTCCCCATTTCTCACACTCCTTTACTTCTCTCTTCTCTTCATCATACTGAGTGTCTCTGCCTACCATCTTCTTTTTTCTCATTTACTCCTACTCTTGCTGTACTTTTTTTTTCTTATTGTCCCACCCTTCTTACATTCAACAATTAACACATCTTATCCCCCAATCCTACTTTAACTCTGCTAAGATTGCATGTAAAACTGTACTGTGAACCCTATGTTATTTCATATTATAACAAATCTAACAAGAATATGCACTGATGAATTTTTCTTATTTTAATATACGTGTGTGTGTGTGTGTGTGTGTGTGTGTGTGTTTTTAAGTTTACCGTTTGCTTTTTTGACTGTATTTTCACTGCAATCTTGGATTTTTTTGTCGTGTTGTGTAATACCATAGTTCTTCAATAGTACTACATAAATGTAAATTTATTTATTTTCAAAGAGCCTGTTTTCAGTGGAGGCCCGGGGAGAAAAGCTCCATAGTACAAAGTATAAACTACATAATTTATACTACATAGTACAGAGAAAAGCTACATAATTCAAAGTTAACAAAATACAATACACAGTAGCAAAAAGGTGCAGTAACAACTTGCAAGTATTAAATAGCAAACTAAGAACAGTTGCACTGTAACATATATACAATATACAATGCATATTTACATGTTTGTAGGTTGAGAACAGTAGTAGAGAGTATAATTAGTTCATAAGTTAGAAATATCAGATATTGATCTGAAAGTAGTTATCAAGGGATAGATCCCTGGTAAGTAAGGAAAAAATGGGACATTGAATGTGATAAAAGTGATCATGAGTTAAGGAAGTTAGGTAGGTAGAATGCAATTGTACTTCCAGCTATGGGAGAGGTAGGAATGGAGCTGAGTTTTGAAGAGTTCAAAGTTTTCAGAGATTCGTAGAGATGGAGGGAGAGAGTTCCATTTTTTGGCTAAGGTAAAGGATAGAAGTAGCTGCCCAGTGGGACGATTTGGTTTATACACTGCAAATGCATTGTCTTTATATTTTATTGTTGTTCATGGAGCTTTTCTCCTCAGGACTCCATTGAAAACAGGCTCTTCTTGGCCCAATGGACTATCCCAGTAAACAAACTGTAAAATAAAATTAATAAATAAAATGGTCGCACCTCTAAACCATGTAACAGTTATGAAGCAACTTGGACATGAACATTGTGTTTTGTTTCTGATGTATATAGTAATGCATGTCTAACTCTGATATTGTTTTTTTCAAAGGGCAATCGTTTTAAGAGGGAGGATGTAGATCAATGTGTATATGTACACCTTTAAGAAGCTATCCAAGGGCTTGCACAAGTGTAAAAATGCTGAGCAAGTGAAGCTAGACTGCCATTTTGTAGTAAGCAATTGAGATGTAAGCATGTATGTATGGAAGGTTTGTCTGTTAACTAGTTTGTTCATATTTTATAATGCTGCTATCCATCCTGATGTGTTTCTATGTATTAAAGCATGTAAATGAAATATCCAGCCTGCTTGTCATCTATGTGTGAGAAAGAGAGAGATAGATGAACGACACCCACTAACAAAAAAATCTGAAATATTTTAACAATGTTAAACATATCAGCTTTTATATACTTAAACGTAGGTGTGGAAACTGTACATATTGTTTATTTTTAAACAAGCCTGTCCAAGACAAACAGTATAAACAGGGCCGTAAAAGTCCATTTTAGAACAAGTACCCACCCTAGTTAAGGAAAACACTACCTATTTGCAACCCACGTTCCAAATGTAGGTATTAAGAAAAGTATAAAATACACAAAAAAAGTCTTAACTAAATTCCCTTTCTGCTACCTAATGCAGTAAAACCTTCATCAGGTCTGTAACAAGAACTAAAATCAGGAAAAAAACACATAGCTATCTAACCATAAACAATCTAACCAGAAAACTATAAATATAAAAATACATCTGTCTATATAATAATATCTAGTAAATATCGATCAATGTGTATTAGTATACATAAAA
Source organism: Protopterus annectens (assembly GCF_019279795.1). NCBI lineage: Eukaryota > Metazoa > Chordata > Ceratodontiformes > Protopteridae > Protopterus > Protopterus annectens. The sequence goes on from NC_056749.1 coordinate 601,249,684, forward strand.
AACTGAGTAACAACTCAGAAAAAATGTCTGTGCTTTGCAAAAAAAACCCAAAAAAAGTCATGACAGTTTTCATGTTTACAACCCCAAAACATGTTTACACAATGAAAACTAGTAGAAAAACCATACAAAAATACAATAAACATTGGATGAAGTAAACTAGTAATGCATAAAAATGTGCAGGTGTGTGCATGAGTGTACATGAATGTCCACCAATATGGTAAACAGGGGAATTGTACCAATACTACATGGCAATAGCGGCATGAAAAAATGTGTTTTGAATTTACTGTTTAAATCTCTGGTGTGATACAATAAATCTAATTAAAGCAGAATTGAGGTTAAGTAACTAAACATATTATACACTTATACACATTCTACACATAATTTTTATTATTTAGTTTATTTTAGTACTAAAAATATTTCCTCATAAAATTCTCTAAAAATTACAGATTGCCTGGCAGCTTTCATAAATTCAATACACTCTTAACAGAGCAATAATAGTTAAGTCCTGTTTTTCTGAATGCATTTAATTTCAACTGCCATCATAATTCTTTTTTCTCCAAAACACCATTGATGTCCCCTTCAAGCGTGTCCATCTTCACAGAGTCCAGAATGAAAAATTGTGTTCTAATGTTTGGATAAGGCATTCCTCTGGCATTTACGTCCACTGTCAGGAAGATGACCTGAAATCTTCCTTTTCAGTTTATTGATAGTCTTACCCACATAAAATGCAAGGCAGTCATTACACTTGGCCCTGTATACAACTTTTTCAGTATTACAGTTACCACCTGCTGAAGATTTCACTATCTTTTTAAGATAGGGGCACTCAAATGAGTCACACTTCAAGTATTCACAGAAAGTGCAGTCAGGTGGCCCACAGATTTTAGTGCTCATATCATCCTGGTGTTTTGAATTTTTCTTTCACACATAGCTACATATGCTTAAGATCTTTTTATATACAAAAGTAGGGTAATATCCTAAAACCCTTACAAGCTGCTGATTGTCAATGAGGATGGCCCAGTTCTCCTTAATAATGACTTTAATTATATTGAAATCCCTGGTGTAAGTTTGAATGCAGCTGTCCTTAATTTTCTCTTCTTTTATGTTAGGGTGCCCTCGTTGCATAATTCTACCAAAAGACCTAGTCCACATAGGGTCATTGTTAGTTTTAGACTCTCTAATGGGATCCAGAATCATATGTAACATGTTTGATTCATATCATCTGGTTAAGAAATCATTTCCAAGAACATTCATATTTCTGAGATTTGCTCTGGCATTAGGAATCCACTTCTTTGACTTTTCTCGGCATGGAGAATACACAGCTTCGAGACTGAATGACTACCAGTATGAGACGACAAAGGTCAGCACCCCAACATTACTACAAATGACAACCATGGGATCATAGGAGGTTACTAGGCTAATGGCCCTAGGGATCTTACAAGCCTAGGCAAGTTCTGCTCTTATTTCCATGATCATCACCGAATGCCCATGTCAAAGAGGAGACAGGTGAAACCCCCGGGGTGAATTTATGGTTACCCATCCAATCATCCCAATTGAGTTTGAAGAGGACCAATGAGGTGCGCTGCTTGACATAAAGCAGGTGTCTGTTCCAAAGGTGTGGTAACTTCTGAGAGACAAATCTGTCCCTCCAGCAGGTTCTATTAATGTCACATACTAGGTTAAGTTTTTTAGAGCAAGTAACCCGTGAATCATTTGACTTGAGGATATGCAGAACTTCCAATAAAGCAGGGTCAGAGATTGCCTTATATGCAAGGCAGAGATTGCCTCTGAGTAGTCTGTATGAAACAGAATAAAGTGAGACGATTTCAGACAATTCACATAGGACAGATGTTGAAGATCTTGAATTTTTCTTGTGAGGAACCTCTGTGGTTTTCTCCAATTGCTGCAGCCTGCAGATGCTTGGAAAGGTGCATAACAATAGGGGAGTTGTACTCACTTATTGGCCTGATGAGGGAAGAGTACAGGTAGGTTAGAACTTCTTTTTTTTCTGGAGGCATTGCCCTTACTTATGAGATGTGAATTGTAGAACGATCTTCTTACCACTGTGGAGACATGGTGACCAAAGATAAGGTTGCGGTCAACCAGTGTGCCCAGGTTTCTCACCACTGAGTGCATACTTAAGGGTGTTGCTATTTACGTGGCAGTTAGCAGGAACTTCACTCTTACCAAAAGGGATGATAATACATTTTTTTCCATTGAGTTTAAGGCCATGACTTTGGCACCAATCATTTGTTTGTGTAAGACCCTCTTGTAGGATGTTGACATAATTTGGAGATTCTATGTCCTCTCACAGTTTGCAGTCATCAGCAAATTTTGTCAGCCACAGACCTTTAGTTTTTGCTTGTACTTCGGATAAAGAGATTCCAAACAGTAGAGGTCCCAGTACTGATCCCTGTGGAACACCATTGGTTACAGGTCTGCCGTTGGAAGTGTATTCCCCTATTTTGACTATATGTGTTCTATCAGTAAGCCAGTTGGCAAACCATCTAACAATATAAGGGTTGATACCTAGCTGGGTGAGTTTGGCAATGATGCCTGAATGGGGGATAGTGTCAAAAGCCTTGGCTAAGTCTAGGTAAGCTGTATGCACAGATTTCCCCTCATCCAGGATCTTGGCGACTGTCTCAAAGAAGTCCACCAGGTTTAACAGGTATGATCTCCCTTTGACAAATCCAAACTGAGTAGGGTCAAGTGTTTGGAGATTACCTATATCTTTATTGATAAGGCCCATGGTGATTCAATCCATGGCCTTGCAGATAAGGCTAGTCAGGCTAATAGGTCTATAGTTTCCAGGGTCGGTGGAAGCACCACCTTTGTGCAAGAGAAGAACACTGGCTGTTTTCCATTCAGCTGGTACAAAGAGGGTGCTTAAACTATGACTGAAAAGAGTACCCAATGGTGTTGCTAATTCTTGTTGGAGCACATGTAGGATGCAGCCTGGGATATTATCTGGTCCCACAAATGCGGTGTTTTTGGCCTTAGAGAGGGCATTTATGACTTGCTCTTTAGAGATACAAGGTAGGGGACAGGTGGAAGGGATGTCATAGGGTACATGTGGTGGGGACAGGGGAGTGAAGTTTTCACAGAACCTGTCGGCCAGCAAGTCAGCTATGCCCACAGGCTCAGTATATGTGGTATCATTAACTACCAGTTTGGCACAAATCTGGGCCTTTCCTTTTAGGTTAGGGATGTAACTAAAGAATGCCTTATGGTTCTCCTTAGGTGAGGAAGCTAATTTGGATTCATAGTTTGCTTTGGAAGACTTCACAAGAAGCTTTATTTGTTTGTTTAAGCTGAGGAGGGAGTGTTTCCAGTTTAGGGCTCACTCCCTCAATCTTAGTCAGCAATTTCTTCCTCTTATTGTAAAGTGTGTTAACGGCAGTTGTCCACCATGCAGGTTTGCTCTTCCTTGTGGAGCTTGTTTTGGTCCTATCAGGTATGGCCTAATCAATGCAGTTATAGAGGTGTTTGTATAAAGTATTTGTGTAGAACTCGGCATAGCTGCCGGTTCCATCTGAGAGAGGGAGATGCATTGAAGCTATTTATACCATCCAGTAAGAGGTTATAATTTGCTTTGGAGAATTTTTTTTTGCTGCTGGGGGGATGGGGGCAGGTGTGACAGTTACTTCAAATGAGACTGATTTGTGGTCAGATCTCACCAGGGAAGACCTCACACTGGGGGTTCTACAGTGATTCCCCCCATAAAGGGAAGCACCAGATACAGGATGTTGGTACCCCTTGTGGGGGTGTCAACCAGCTGGTCCAGGGCATTGGCGTTAAAGTCAAGAAACCTTTGGGCAAGTGAATTTGAGCACGAGTAATTTACCCAGTCAATGGATGGGTAGTTAAAGTCGCCCAAAACTATGGCATTTGAATGTATCTTGATAGACTCAAGTAGATCCAAATAGGCAGAGGGGGTGTCCTGATTCATGGAATGGGTCCTGTAGCTGGCGATGACTTGAATAGGTGTCCTACCAACAGTTAATTGCACCTGAAGTCAGAGGCACCAGGAGCTGTTGAAGGCTGTGGGGGGGGGTGAGAGGGGGGCACTTAGTGATCTAAAAAGGGCAATTTTTTAAAACTATTTATACCACAACATAGGTTCACTTGGAAGACATTTTAAGCTTAGTCAATTTCTCTTTTGAGGGGCTTGAATTAACATTTCCCGATTGATTTTGCCTATCCCATGGCTGATAATTGTGTATTAGCCCTAGTGAGAATAACTGTGATCATACCATAGATAATTTGAGGGGACCCATTTAAGGGATGCAGCATTTAGGAACTGCCTCTGTCCATTAGCGGCATGAGGGGCAATCCTGGAGTACATTCTCTATTACCCATCCTTAGGTCCAAGCTGTATTTGAATATGGACAGGGATGAGCTTTGTTTTACTTGAATGGATAGTGTGTTCTGGAACAGTGGTAGCCTCTGTGATATAGAGCCATCTCTCCACAACATTCAATTTAGATACCTGGACTGAATATTTCTGGTGCCATTTGACTTGCTGATGTTCAGTATGTTCATCAGTATTAGGTTGGAGGATGCCTTGTATGCCAGACTCAGGTCACCTCTAAGCACTCTGTAGGATACTGAGTATAATGATAAATCTTTGAGGTGGTCCATGCAAGACCTATTTTTTAGGACTTGTATCCTTTTAGTAAGGTATTTTTGTGGGCATTCCAATAGTTTCATGGGTCTGGACAGATGCATGCCAAAGTGGCCATTATACAAATTGATTGATCTAATGATGACTTTGTAAAGGGTGACAACAACATTTCTAGATCTAGTCACAATTTATTTATAAGCTGTGCAATACAGATACTTTCTTATGAGTCTGGCCACATGTTGGTCAAAAGTTAGGTCACTGTACACACAAGTTCCCAAATACCAAACAACTGGGTCAGTTCTCAGGGGGCATTGTCAATTTGGCAGTTCCCTGGAGTAGATGACTTCCCAAAAGATATGATAATGTATTTTTGGAGTTTAGTTTCAATTCATGATTCTGACACCAGTTATTGTTTGGGACAAACCTTCCTGCATGATGGTTAAGTAATTTGGGGATTCAATAACTGCTCCTAGCTTGCAGAGATCTCAAACTTAGTTGGCCAAAGTCCTTTGGTATTTCCTTTTACTTTTGAGATGTATATGTCAAACATAAAAAGTCTCAGCACCAAACCCTGGGGACTCCATTGGTGACTGGTCTCTTTCCCTATTTTGATCTCCTGCATCCTGTTAGCAAGTTGGCAATCCAGCTAGTGATACAAGTATTTGCTCCTAGATTATTCATCGTTTGTACTACACCTGAGTAGGGGATTGTGCCAAAACGCTTGGCTTGGTCAAGGTAATGTGGTGTGAACTGTTTTACCTTCATCCATTGCTTTGGTGACAAGAGTAAAGCTTAAAATTTGCCCACGATTTTCAGCCCTTCACACTTTCTCCTGATTCTTGCCCGAAGAGGTTGAAAGATCATTGCATATGTTTGACTGTCCCTGATTTTGTGTCACATTTTTGGTCTGTTCCTCATAAGTGTGATTTTCTGGCAAATTTATGAGGATTGCAAAACATAAATAATGATAGACACTTGAGTTTCAGACTTCTGGACTTCATATCCTTCAGAAAATGCAGGCTAATCCAAAACCTATTACTCTAGCAACAAAGCATACAAGTATAATGTTGTCACACTCCACTTTAATAAAACACTCAACCACCAAAGACCTTTGACAACCTTTATTGTTCAACAGAATAAATAATAAATGCATGAAACTTTATTAAGAATAGCACAACCTCAATTCCTTGGAGGAGAAAACAAAATAACTATCCATAAAGGGCAGCATAACACTCACCCTTTGAATAAGCAGTGTCCCCCATTTGCTCACTTATCCTCACATTTACAAGGCAGACTTCCACTGCTCACTTTCAGCATCTCCTCACCAACCCAAAACCACCAAGTCCAAACAAACTCCATCATTACTCTTTCACTGATTCAAAATCTTTCCACCAGTTATCCACCAGAGGGGGAAGAGAAGAGGGGCAAGCTTGTCCCTGTTCTCCACCCCCACTCCAAAATGCAACACCTAAACAAAATGGGCTGAGAGGGCAACAAGATCACACCAAATGTGACTCCTAACAACCAAATCCCATCTCAAAAACCTTTAAGACCCTCCCCCTGCCTTATCTCACTTCCTCCCTTAGTCTCCAGCTTACTTAACCCTTTCATGCCTACTCCCTCACCACACTGTCTTAACTATCCACCCTAACCACTTCTTACCCTTAACACCCTGCCTCCCCCTCCTCTCTCCATTAAAGAGGTCCAGTGACAACTTTGTCTGTTCCAAACCTCATTTGTCACATTCCACTTTAATAAATCACTCCAACACCAAAGACCTTTGATGACCTTTATTGTTTAACATAATAAACGATGAATGCATGAAACTTTAAACATAACACATCAGTTCCTTGGAGGAGAAAACACAAAATAACTATCCATAAAGGGCAGCGTAACCACTCACCCTTGGAATAAGCAGCGTCCCCCATTTGCTCACTTATCCTCACATTTACAAGGCAGACTTCCACTGCTCACCTTCAGCATCTCCTCACCAACCCAAACCCACCAAGTCCAAACAAACTCCACCATTAATCTTTCACCGATTCAAAATCCTTCCACCAGTTATCCACCAGAGGGGGGAACAGAAGAGGGGCAAGCCTGTCCCTCTTCTCTGCCCACTGGCCCAAAAGGCTGTTCCCCCTTACACCCTCCCCTCCCTAAACAAACCCTCCAAAAACAACCCCAAATTCAAATTAATTAAATCAAGTCCAAATTCACTAAGGTGTACCCCATCTGCCCTAAACCACATGGGATCCCTATCAAATTCACTATGCCGAATAGTATGTACCCCCATCCCCTTCAACTGTTTAAAATTCACATACCTATGAGCCTTCTGAACTGCAAAAAACTTCTTTGCATCCCTCCAAACTAACCGAGGAGTAATCTTCGACCAAACCAAACACACTGATGGATAAAGCTTCCTTAAGACTAAAAAGTCTTCACAAACACGATAAACTAACTGTGTCTTTGGTATCAAGCCCAAATCATTACCTGCTAGGTGAACCAGCAATATTCGAGGCAACCCCCACTGGCTCTGTAACATCATATGTACCTGGAGAAGCTGGTTCCACTTCAACCGTCTAATACCATGCCAGGTAACATTCCATCAAAACCGCAACCTGCCTAGCCGCCCAATACACGAAAGAGTGGCCTAAAATGATAACCATTTTCACTAAAAAAAAAAAAAAAAAAGAAGAAAAAAAATTAACAATAACAAAGAATACTAAACCTTGTTTATTATAAGTCAAAAATGGCTTATAAGACCACCACCCCACCATTTTAATAACTTCAAACTGCCTCCTTTCGCTAGATCAGATGCCCTACCCATCCTAAAAGAATGCGTAGAAAATTTTTCCCCCTCAAGGCCCACACTGAAAAGAGCCCTTCTCATGATTAAATTCAACTGCCCCCCCCCCGTTAACACCCTACTACCGATGTAAAAACTAATTCACATGCCCTGCCCTCTCTAATCACACACAATCTCCTTCCCCATGCTACTGGACACATCCATTCTCACCTAACTTCCCCCCAAAACTATAGATGTCCCTTTCCCTTCTTGATCAGTTTTAGATGACCTCAATCTAATGTGCACTGCCCTTGGCAACATCAAAACATCATCCCATCCCAATGACCGCAGCAACTTTGACACCCGAAAAGCTCCACAGTACATCAAAACACTCAACGTGCTCCACATCACATATTCCATTGAACCTATGCATACTCTGCTTAAACCCAGTAACAACACTCTTAAAATTCCTGCAGTCACCAGCCATCTCCTGTCCATAGTCGGGCCTTCCCCTCGACCCCATCCTTTCAATACTTGCCCAACTGTCCAGGACTTAGCTCCATCGGCCAAATTGGAGGATTGGACTAACACATTAATTGCTGCCAAAACCACTCTTACCTTCTCACTGCCTTACCCTGTACTCTCAACACTGCTAAAAAAATGCAACAATAACTCTTCCAACCACACAGATTCCTCGTCAGTTAATTGCCTCTAAAACTATCGAAATCATATAATGCCCTACTGTACACTTTCCTGGTGGATGTGGCCCACGACTGCTGAACCAAAATGCTGATCACAGCTGCCCAACCTGCCAAACCTCATCTTTTACCACCATGGGATCCCTTGCTGCTGTCGGAGCCACCTGCCAAAACCTGAAAAACTGAAACTGAGACAGGCTGTCAGCAATCTCATTCTTCACTACCGGCAAGTGTACCCCTGTGAAAGAAAAATTAATCAACAGACTTTGCAACACTAACTTATGAAGAACCAACAACAAACATGCAGATTTAGCCTTCTTAACTTGCAAAACTCTCACCACAGCAATATTGTCTGAGTTAAACACAATCCTCCTACCCCTCAAACAGTCCTGCCACATCACTGATGCTGCCCAAATTGGCATAAGCTCCAGGAAGGCAACATCCCGCTTCCATTTCTCCATCCAGTTCTCCATCCAATGAGAAGGCCAAGGCATTGAAAACCATTGCCTCGCAAAAAAATACTCCCATACCCAAACCGCAGCTGCATCTGTAAACAATTAACTTTCTTTGACCTACCCAGTCTGACTGCCAAATTGTGATCCCGTTAAACTGCTGTAAAAACTGTAAACACAAAGCTAAGTCCACCCATGCTAACTTGCTGAACCCTAACCTGTGGTGCTTACTTTTACCTCCTTTCAAAAGAAAAGCCACCGTCCTACATAATGTACATGCAGGATGCACTGCCCTACAAGCAAAATTCAACAAACCCAACACCATGACATCCCTCACTCAAACCTTACTCCTAGACCTCATCCATACTGTTCTGTCCTACAGTTTATCTACCTTCTCTCCTGGCAAGCGAAATAAGCCTAGACCGGCATCCACATTCAAACCCAGGAAATTTAGCACCTTTGCTGGGCCCTCCAGGTTATCCTTAGCCAATGGTACTCCCAACTCCACACACATCCCCAAAAACACATGCAGCGCCACCCGTGCCCCCTATTTCCCTTCACCCGCTAGCAAGAAGTCATCTAGGTAATGTACTGCTCCTTGCCCTGCCACCCTCTGCTGCCATATACAATGTAAGGCCATACTAAACTTCTCAAAAGTGGCACACGCCACTGCACATCTCATTGGCATAGCTGTGTCAAAATAAAAACTATCACCCACTACCATGCTCAATAATGGCCAATCCTCCTTTCGAACCGGCAAAAGGTGAAAGGCCGACTCAGTATTGACCTTCACCTGCCAGGGGTCCTCAAAACTTCTAATGATGCAGACTGCATCATCCAAGGATGCCTACGACACTAACCTCCTCCACAGGGATGAAATCATTGTCAGAGTTGCCTTCTGGGTAAGATAAGTGATGTATTAAACAAAACTCACCTGGTTTCTTCTTGGGAACCAAACCCAAAGGCGACACTTTAAACTGAGTAAAAGGTGGACTATCAGAGGGGCCCAACAACCTACCCTCTTGGCACTCCTTCTCAATCAATGCTCCCAGCATGTGCTCCCTTCCTCACACTATCTTCATATTTTTCCCCACCTTACCATCACCCACTAAACTAGACTTGATCGAAAATCCCCTCAAAAACCCAATACCAATTCCCCCACCACTGCTGGCAGAGGATACTGTGCCAGTAGCTCCCACAGGACATGCACCTTAATAGGTGAATGGGTCCCCTGAGCACCCCCTTGCTCCCCGAAAGGACCCCCCCTTTGGCCATAAAAATCTGCCCTGCCCCACACACCTTGCTGCCCCATGGGTGGCCCACTCCATCCTCTCTGACCCATAAAGGATGACACCTGACCCCCAAACTGACCCTCACCCCTGACGCATTGCATCACTGAATGCCCTCCCATACACTTTGAACAAGTATGCGTGAATCTGCAACCTGTCCAGGAACATTTCCCCGCATTAACAGCCCAACATACTCAGACACCCCCTTCTGTAGGCTTACCTGCTCTATTTCCCAACCTGAAGCTGTCCATCATAGTGAACAGTCAGATATCCATGTGTCTAACCTCCCACTGCATGGATTTGTCAACTTCCTTCCTCTTACAGAATTTCTGATCATACCATAGCCATGCATTACCTGGCCATATCCTTTGCACCTCTCATATAGTCAGAAAATATGCCAGGAATGGAAGGGCCAAAGTACTATCCCTTTCCAACCACACCACCATGTAATATATGAATCCCAAGACCCAATTTTCCCATGTCTTCTGCCAAAACTTGCCCACATGCCTGCAACCTAATGCAGCCAAAAGGTCATTCCCATTTGCTGTCTCAGCCTCCATCAATCAACTCAAAAATATCTACATATTCTCCCTTCCAAATCTTCTCCTTCACTGCAAGCGAGATGTGAGGAGTCAAAAGAATTGCTGCACCTTCCTGTCCTAAAGCCTGTGTCATCAACCAATCCCCTGGTCACGTCCCAAAGTCTGACTCTACTGCCTCTAAACAAGGGTCCATGTCCTCCTTCAACAATGAAAGAGTACTATCAAAACTCAAATCATGACCCACTGTCTGCAAACCTGCACCAATGGCCGTGCCTCCAGCTACACCCTGTGAGACTCTGTGCCTTCTGTTAACCTTGCCTTGCAGCCCCACACTCGATCCCGGGCACTCACTTCCTACTACCTGTCCCTCAGCTTCCCCCCAGCAGAGACTAACAAATCATTACATGTCAGGGCGGAAGGTGGTGCCACCAGTGTTTCATCCTCCATTGTACTCTCCTCCACTGTCAGCGTCTGCCCTGATCGCTTGGCTCTGGATGCTTCTGTACTGCTCCCAGTCTGCCGCCTCTTCTTGAGTCTTAGGACCCTGTGTGCTAGTAGTCACAACCTCATTCAGCATCTCTCGGAACAGGTCCTCCACTTGTGCCACAATACTTGCCTATTTTCAGCACCTGTAGCTCTGCCATGATTTTCCAACTCGCTACCTGAAATAGACAGACAGACACTGTAAGTACCCGAGGAAAAAAAAAAACTTTAAAACACAGATCAATCCCATGCCAGCCTGTCCTTGCCTTAGGATAACAACTCCCTCCACTCAGTACTGCAGCACATGCTCACAGACCCAGACACTGCCCCGAGAAAAGGTAGGAGTTCCACAAGTCATTCCTATCAACTACCAACATAGCAACATCCCACTACACCCTCCGAGCTAAATGTTAAGGTCTCAGTCTGCAAGTCCATTGCAAGCTTAGCCAAAACCCAGAGGTCAGACTCAAACCCTGTACCTTGTATCTGTAAGGTTAAGACCCTAACATAAAACCACACCCCCCAAATAACTTATAACTTAACTAAATTATTTATTTTAATATATATATATATATATATATATATATATATATATGTGTGTGTGTGTGTGTGTGTGTGTGTGTGTGTGTGTGTATATATATATATATATATATATATATATATATATATATATATATATATATATAAACACCACCAGTGTTACTGCGCATGCACGGCCATCCTTATACTGCAGACAGAAGTCCACAAAATGCTACGCTGTCTGCCCACTAACTACCAACGAAGAGGGAACAAAATCCTAATGTCAACCCTAGCCCCCAACCAACTGCCCGACATCTCCGTCACTAACCCGCTACCCCCAAAGTATTATTTTTATCCCTTATTTCCCCTCTATTTTTTTTAATTAGCTAACGCCATCAACTTCACTACGCATGAGCGACACAGTCACTAACTACCAGAGGGAAGCCCACGAAACGAGACGCTGCCTTCACTCTGCCCATTAACGAACCTGCAAACAAGAACAAAACATAAACTACAACCATAGCCCCCAGACCAACTGCATTTCTTTATTCAATTGTTACTTTTACTTTTTTTATTTTAATTAATGCCACCAGCATTACTGTGCATGAGTGGCACAGCCACTAACGGCCAGAGGGAAGCCCACGAACTGATGCGCTGCCTCCCCTCTGCCCACTAATCACCAATGAACATCAATAACTCAAAGAAGCAAGATTATGCTTCACAACAGAGCACTCCAACCCAACAGCCATAAACTGCCAGCAGGAAGCCCCCGGAAAGCCGCGCTGCTTTCCCTCTGCCCACCAAGCTGCCAACAAAGAAAGACAATACAGCAACAACTCTGCCCCAGCAGAGCACACCAATGAAAACAGCCAATTAACTGACAATGGGAAACCTGTGAAATAACGAGCTGTATCCCCTCTGCCCACTAACCACCACCAAAACATCAGGGACCATACAAAGGTTAACGGGGACTGGCTTCATTCCTTAAAGCCCCAAACATCCATTCCATACTTACCTCTCGCACGCAAGCCCTAGGATCCCCCAGAAGAGAAAAAAAAAATATATATATAAATCCTCCTTTCCGCTCCTTATAAACAGAGAAACTGTACTTACCTAACTGTCTTTTATAACCACCCAAGGCCTACCTTACTCCACCTCAGGTTGTCTGGGATGTGATCCTGCTTCCAGCAAGATCACACTAAATGTGACTCCTAACAAACAAATCCCACCTCAAAAACCTTCAAGATTCCCCTCACTTCCTCCCTTAGTCTTCAGCTTGCTTAACCCTTTCATGCCTACTCCCTTACCATACTCTCTTAACTATCCACCCTAACCACTTCTTACCCTTAATACCCTGCCTCCCATCCCCTCTCCATTAAAGATGTCCCGTGACAACTTTGTCTGTTCCAAACTTCATTTATATTTAAAATTTGACCCTGATTCTAGAACTTTGATCTTTATCCCGACCCATTAAGTTTTTGGCTTTATCCCTTGAGCTATGAGGTTTTGAAGTTTAAATAAGAACTGTGGACAAAAGCTGTTTACCACTTTCAAGCTCGACCTGTTGCATTTTTTTTATTTGTTCAATTAAATAAAAAAAGTGCAACAAAAACCGGGCAACTTGAAAAATAATCACTGAAAGCTTAAAGTCAGGCAAGAAGCTTGAAAAACTTTTTTATAAGCAGAATAAAAATCACACAGTATTTTTTATTGTTCTTTTAAATAAATTGTTTCTGGCATGACTAAAAAACTAACAAAACTGGGGCCAACTTGCATTAATGAAAAAAATTAGTTAAGGCAAGGAAGAAACTATTAACTTCTGAAAACACAGTAACAGCAAAGTTATTCTAGTTTCTTGCCTGCCAAGTCTTATTTTATCATCATAATTTTTACTGTTTTCACTTCAAAAATGACTGCCCAGAATTTACCTGGGTGGGCTGCTACCACTTCAGTTGAGGTCCACAATCCACAGAACTGCACTGACATGTTCAACAATATGACTTATTAATTATTAAATAACAGTGAAAACCATAAGCGCTTTCTTTCCTTTATTGTCAAACACAGAACAAAAATGCTTATTTTTTTTACAACTGACACTTTGTTGTTTCATTCCCACTTCTGATCATTTATAGTAAATAACACTGCAAAATACCAGAGCTGGATCATGGTAGCAGCAAGCATGGCAGCAAACACCTACCGCTCCAGCAGCAGACCCCTCCCCAACCACTCCAGTGTTCATTACTTGGCTATTTCTCCTTAAACCTGTCAGCATGCTTACTGTTTTTTTTATTTACTTCTACAATGATTACAGAAATTGAAATAAAATAGCACAAACACTGAGCCATTTGCTAAACAATACAGTCTCACAATGAAAACAGACTTAGCATGAACAGTAAACTTCTCTGCCCTTGAAAATCATTCATTGAAGTGGCATGAAAACCCACATTCATTTTGCATCTGGCCAGTGGAGGACTAAGCTTTCCTCTGGGCTGTTTTCAAACCATAGGCTCCTTACACATTTTTAGGGCCATGCATACATGTATGGGTTCTTTGATTCACCTTCCTGATTGTATTAAATTATATTCCTTGTATAATACAGCACTACTAGTTAGAATATGTTTTAAATTTGTAGTTTTGAACAGTCTAAGTAAGCAATGAAGCAAAATGTATGAACCAATAATGACAAAACTACCCATTTCAGAAAATGTCAACCATAAAAGGCCACTTAGACTTCCGTCATTACACTCCACCAATATCAGTAAATATGCAAAATCTCTGCAAAAGTAAAAGTCATCTAAATAATTCCACATTAAAGGGATCTGTAACTAATGAAGAGGTTGCTGCTAGCAAACAACTTTATATTTCATTGTTTCATCTACAAATAAGTGCCTGTTGCCCTTGAGGAATAAATTGTCTATGTTACATTAAAAAGATAAGCTAGTAATATTGCAATAGGGAATGGATGACAAGTTCATAGTTACTAGGTAATTCCTCCTCCAAAGGAGGACATTCACAGGACTGCAGCATCCACTCCCTTTATAGTACAACACAGTACAGTATCAGTGATCCATCTGCATACTGTGGGAGTAGAATCCTTCTGTATCAAAAGTAAGTATACTACCTCTTGTGCTACTAACAATGCAGAAAGACTTGGCATAAGCAGCACTAAACTTCTCTTCCCTTGAAGCTGAAACTTCTCTTACCATCTCTCAACTTCACAGTACAAGAAATCTGGAAAAAGACAATTTTTTTTTTTGGGGGGGGGGGGGCAAAGGCCCAAAACCAGAGACACATTTTAAACATTGTTTGAATAATATTAGAAAGTTGTTAAAATAAAGTGTTTTGTGTTACCATGTGTTTCCTGAAAGATAGGAAGACTAAAACTTAAAGGGCTATCATTATTTATTGAATTTAATTCTCACTGATTTGACAAAAAAACACAAATTTTAAGAGGAACAGACCAAATTTATGAGCCAAATATTCTGTGAAAATCTGGACAATTGAAAGCTATGGACTCCACTCCTTGAATCACAAGTTGTGGTACGGGTGGAGAAATCAGGCTCTTGTTTCTTGTACCCAAGGTACAGGGTTTGAGCCTGAATAATACTATCCAGCATGTATATCTAACTGGGATGTTTTACACACACAAACACACACACAGACCAGCAAAATACTTGGACACAGACACACCAGCAAAACACTCTGACACATCCACCCACACACCAGCAAAAGACTGACACACCCACCCACACACCAGCAAAACACTGACATATTCACCCACACACTAGCAAAACACACTCGGACACACACACTCAAACACACACACGCCAGCAAAACACTTGGAGACACACAGCAGCAAAACACTCAGACACACCCACCCACACACCAGCAAAACACACAGACACACCCACCCACACACCAGCAAAACACACAGACACACCCACCCACACACCAGCAAAACACACTCGGACACACACACCCACCAGCAAAACACACACACACCCACACACCAGCAAAATACTCGGACACACACACACACCCCAGCAAAACATTCCGACGCACACACACACACAGACACACACACACACACACACACACACACACACACACACACACAAGCAAAACACTCGGACGCACACACACACACACACACACACAAAACACTCGGACACATACACACACACACACACACACACACACAAGCAAAACACTCGGATGCGCGCACACACACACACACACACACACACACACACACACACACACCAGCAAAACAATCGGATGCACATACACACACGCTATCAAAATACTGAGACACACCCACACACATACACACCAGCAAAACACTTGGACCCACACACACATATGCACAAGCACCAGCAAAACACTCAGACGCGCGTGTGCACACACACACACGTGCCCACACACACACACACACACACACACCAGCAAAACACTCGGATGCGCACACACACACACACACACACACACACAAAGCAAAACACTTGGACACACACACACCCCCACCCACCAGCAAAATACTCGGACACACACACCAGCAAAACACTTGGATGCACACACACACACACACACACACACACACACACACACACACACACACACACACACACACCAGCAAAACACTTGGACATGCATGCACGTGCGTATATACACACACACACACACACACACACACACACACACACACACACACACACACACACACACACACACACACACCAGCAAAACACTCAGACACACACACACACACACACACACACAAGCAAAACACTCAGACACACACACAAGCAAAACACTCAGACACACACACACTTGGAAGCGCACACACCAGCAAAACAGTCAGGCGTGCACACACACACACACACACACACCAGCAAAACACTCTGACACACACCCACCCACACACTGGCAAAATAGTTGGACACACACACATACAAACACCAGCAAAACCCTCAGATGTGTGCACACACACACACACACAAGCAAAACACTCGGACACACACACATACACACACACCAGCAAAGCACTCTGGCACACACATATGCACCCAGCAAAACACTCGGACACACACACACACCAGCAAAACACTCGGATGCGCACACACACACACACACACACACACACACACAAAACACTCGGACACACACACACACAAACCAGCAAAACACTTGGATGTGCGCACACACACACACACACACCAGGAAAATAATCAGATGCACATACACACACACTAGCAAAACACTGAGACACACCCACACACATACACACCAGCAAAACACTTGGACCCACACACACATATGCACAAACACCAGCAAAACACGCGTGCACACACACCCCCACACCCACACCCCCACATGCACACTCACACCCCCACACTCACACCCCCACACTCACACCCCCACTCACCAGCAAAACACTCGGATGCACACACACATACACAAGCAAAACATTCAGACACACACCAGCAAAACACTCGGGGACACACACCCCCACCCACCAGCAAAATACTCGGACACACACACCAGCAAAACACTTGGATGCAGACACACACACACACACACACCAGCAAAACACTTGGACGGACGCGCGCGTGCACACACACACACACACACACACACCAGCAAAACACTCGGACACACACACAAGCAAAACACTCAGACACACACACCCACCCACACACCAGCAAAACAGTCATACACACACCAGCAAAACAGTCGGACACACACACCAGAAAAACACTCAGACACACACCCACCCACACACCGGCAAAATAGTTGGACACACACACACACACCAGCAAAACCCTCAGATGTGCACGCACACACAACACACACACACACACCAGCAAAACAGTCAGGTGCGCCCACACCAGCAAAACACTCTGACACACACGCACACACCAGCAAAACACTCAGACACACACACGCACACACCAGCAAAACACACGGACACACACACACACACACCAGCAAAACACACGGACACACACACACACACACCAGCAAAACACACGGACACACACACACCAGCAAAACACTCGGACACACACACACCAGCAAAACACTCGGACACACACACACCAGCAAAGCACTCGGACACACACACACACACACACACACACCAGCAAAGCACTCGGACACACACACACACACCAGCAAAGCACTCGGACACACACACACACACACCAGCAAAGCACTCGGACACACACACACACACACACACACACACACACACACACACACACACACACACACCCAGCAAAACACTCGGGGACACACACACACAGCAATAAGAAAACACCAACAAAACACTCAGGGGTAGCATATGTGAGCAGAAAACTCTTCTCTCCCTTAAGAACTGTACCCGAAATGGGCAACAAATGTGATAATTTCAGCCATAAGAAAACAAGAACCAGCAAAATGATCAACAAAAAACACTCTGGCAACAACAAAACTCTCCATACTCTGGCAGCAATGATCAGCAAAACCACTCAGGGTGGCAGTATAACTCCTTAAAAGCTGTACCTGAAATACTCTGGCAACAACAAATGTTATCATGAACTCGCTCACACTTACCTCCCTCAACGGAACAGCTAGTTTAAATTCTGTGCACATGTAAGTGTGGGCTGTGTTTAAATCCACATTGGTGTCCAACACACACATGGGTCCTCCTTAAAGAAGGTGAAGACACTGCCACCATGGGTCCTCCTTAAAGAAGACGAAGATGCTGATGCTGCCACCATGGAGTTTGTGTTTTTTTTGTTAATTGTTGAAACCTCATGGCCATGGTACCCCCTCCCATGGGGGTCCTAGGTAATTGACTGGTAATTGCCTATGTTGCTTAGTGCTGGACCAGGCTAACCATTAACTTTTAGTTTTTCCCCCAAGAGACAAGATGGTCTTGCAGCTATAAAATGGGGGGTGCTCCCTCCCCCTCTGGTTCCAGTGCCCTTGCCTGAAGTATCTCCAGGGAATCATACTGTTTATCCAATCTGGAGGTGGATTTATTTTTAATGAATATTGATACATCACCTTCAGTTTTCACACCTTCAGTTTGTGGTCTGGATGTGTGGAAGGAGGTGTAACCCAATATGGCTGGGGTGCTCTCCATAGCCTTGAACCAGGTGTCCTTGACTGCACAAATGTCTTAATTTTCCAAAGTGAGGACTGCTTCTAGTGAGTGCACTTTCATGTTAAGACTCCAAGTGTTTAGCAGCATAACCTTGAGGTTATTTTTAGATGGAGTTTTTATGTCAGGAATTTTATCCTTGAGACACTGCCTATGCTAGTTCTTTATGCACATTGTTCAACATTAACTTTTTATTAGGTCTCAGTCCCTTTGGTAGTCTTCCTTCACCTCTACTCTAGTCTAAGTATATTTGCTCCCAGAACAGACCTTGTAGCAGTTTAAGTTGCTTTTATAGCTCTGGTTCCAGTGCCCTTGCCTGAAGTATCTCCAGGGAATCATACTGTTTATCCAATCTGGAGGTGGATTTATTTTTAATGAATATTGATACATCACCTTCAGTTTTCACACCTTCAGTTTGTGGTCTGGATGTGTGGAAGGAGGTGTAACCCAATATGGCTGGGGTGCTCTCCATAGCCTTGAACCAGGTGTCCTTGACTGCACAAATGTCTTAATTTTCCAAAGTGAGGACTGCTTCTAGTGAGTGCACTTTCATGTTAAGACTCCAAGTGTTTAGCAGCATAACCTTGAGGTTATTTTTAGATGGAGTTTTTATGTCAGGAATTTTATCCTTGAGACACTGCCTAAAAAGGCACTATGGGGGGTTGCAAGAGCCTTAACCAGTAGTGATAGATGAAGACCATCTCTGGCAAAGCATTGAGGTCTGTCAATTTCATCCCAGGTTGACCGATACTGTATCCCCTTACAATAACACCAGAAACTAAGCCAGTTATTGAAGTCATTCATTTTCTGTTTGTAGTGAAGCATCATCCTAGGTGAAGCTAAAATGCTGCTTAAGGCTATGGACATACCTGCCTGAGACACATAATCCAACAGTTCAGCCATGTCTCTTCATATAATCCCGAGAGGTATGTCTCAAGTCATTCACACCAACATGTACTATGACAGAGTCAAAACAGTATCTGTTGTTGAGAGACTTGAGTGCATGTGTAGTATGGCAGATCCTAGCACCTGACAGACAGCTGACGGTGAACTTTTCCTTATCCAGCCTGGTAAGAGGGACATGTGTGTGTCTCACAATAGAATCACCTATGACTAATATGTTTGGTTTTGTGTTTTTCCTTAAGACCTTGACAGGTGAGACAGAGGTGCATGAGCTTTTATGTGTTTTGTGTTCTGTAGAGGAAATATGTGTAGAGTGCTTGTGTTTGGCAGGTCTCTGATGTTTAGGTATGTTTCTGATAAGGACTTCTGCATATGTAGGTTTGTATGATATATGTATGGGTGGAGTAGGAGGTGAGGTGTGCATGTTGACAACCCGCTGATTATAATATGTACTGACTGGTGTGTGAGAGAGAGCAAGGTCATAATGTGAATATGCACCCTGATAACTTTGCAAAGCTATAAAAGCAACTTAAACTGCTACAAGGTCTGTTCTGGGAGCAAATATACTTAGACTAGAGTAGAGGTGAAGGAAGACTACCAAAGGGACTGAGACCTAATAAAAAGTTAATGTGGAACAATGTGCATAAAGAACTAGCACAGGAATGGACTGGCATTCTTGAGGAAGCCAGCTTCAAGCTAACAGACTTGCTTATCAAACACAACAAAAACAGGACGCCACTAAGGAAATAATTGAGAAGCTTGAGACTGAATGCAAACAGGACGCAGATCATGAACAGAAATTCCAAAATGTGGTAAAGGGTCACAAATATCAGAAGTCAATCTAAAAGAGCAAGATTCAGAAAATGAACATCAATCAAATGGATAAAGATGATCCACAGCATCTCACAAAGCATAGATCCAGAAGGGGAGGTGGAAATAGACGGCAAACAGATGTTTTATCAGGACAGCCAGCAACAGGGTAACAGAGATACCTACAGATATCACCAATAATATCAATAACAATTATGATGCCAGTAATGCCAACAATAACTACACTGACAATAATATTGACAACAATCTGAATGTTCAGGCTGGTAGAATGAACAGGTTATTGACAATGTGAACACACCCACAGGACCAGACAGACAAATGAGGAATAGATGAAATGAAGGACTGACCAACGGCATCCAGTACCCTTCGGATGCCACAGATGAACATGAGAGAACACCGGAATCCTACCTAGCTACAATACAATGTAACCTTAGGCAAGTGAGAGGAGGAATTTGTAGTACAAAGTGAATACCTGAGTTTTATAAACAGCTACCTTTACTTTATTGCTGATGTATTCATAGTCTGGCAAGGTGAGAAATCTAAACTCACTGAGTTTACCCATTACATCAATAACTCCACCTCCTTCCTGAAAATTGCCATTCCCAGTAGCTCAGAGTCAATGCAGTTCTTTGATATGACTGTCAGTATCGATAAAGACAGAGGAAAATTAATTAGTAACTTATACAGAAAACCAAAACGAGTGAATTATTTACTCCACAGAGACAGTATGCATCCAGTAAAAACTTAGCACAATGTAATAAAATCACAATACAGATGATCACGCATTTTCTTGAAAATTATTTCTTAACCAGAGGATATGAATCAAACATGTGACATATGATCCCATTAGAGAGTATAACACTAACAATGACCTTATGTGGGATACGACCTTTGATAAAATTATGCAATGAGGGCACCCGAAGCCAAAGGAAGAGAAAAGTAAGGACAGCTGCATTCGTACACCTGGGATTTCAATACAATTAACGTCATTAAGGAGAACTGGGCCATCCTCACTAACAATCTGCAGCCTGTAAGGGTTTTAGGAGATCACCCCACTTTTGTATATAAAAAGAGCGGAAGCATACGTAGCTATGTGGAAAAGAAAAATAAGGAACCCCAAGATGACATGAGCACTAAAATCTGCATTTTCTGTGAATACTTGATGGAATGAGACTCATTTGAGCGCCCTTATCTTAAAAAGATGGTGAAATCTTCATCAGGTGTTGACTATAATAATGAAAAGGTTGTATATAGGGGTCATGTGCAGTGACTGCCCTACATTTTATGTGAGTAAGACTATGAATAAACTGCAAAGGAGGATTACAGGTCATCTTTCTGACATCAGGCATAAATGCCAGAGGAACACCTTATCCAAATACTTATTAGAACACCCCAGATATTCTGGTTTTAAATTTATCATTCTGGACTGCATGAAGATGAACAAGCTTGAAGGAGGACATCAATGGTGTTTAGGAGAAAAATTAATTATGCATGCAGTCAAAATTAAATGCATTCAGAAAACCAGGGCTTAGCTGTTATCCCTCTATTAAGAGTGTATTGAATTTACATAAGCTGCTACATAATCTGTAAAGGTTTTTTAGGAAATTTTTTGAGGAAATACTTTTAGTACCAAAAATATACTAAATAATACAATTTATGTGTAGAATGTGTATAAATGTATATATATATTTAGTTGCTTTAAACTCAGTTCTGCTTTGATTAGATTTATTGTATCACACCAGAGATTTAAATGGTAAATTCAAAACACACATTTTTCATGCCGCTATCATGTAGTATTGGTATAATTCCCTCTTTTATCATACTGGTCGACATTCATGTACACTCAAGCACCCACCCGCACACTTATACATTACTAGTTTACTTCAGCCACTCTTTTCTGTATTTCTGTATGTTTTTTCTACTAGTTTTCATTGTATAAACATGTTTTGGGGCTGTAAACATGAAAACTGTCTTTTTTTTTTTTTTTTTGCAAAGCACTGACATTTTTTCTGAGCTGTTAACTAGTTTTTTATGTACACTAATACACATGGATATTTACTAGACAATATTATTAGACAGATGTACTTTTATATTTATAGTGTTCTAGTTAGATTATGTTTATGGTTAGATAGCTGTGTGTTTTTTCTTGATTTTACTTCTTGCCACAGATCCGATGAACTCTTTATTGCATTAGGTAGCTGAAAGCAATTTTAATTAAAAGTATCTGTTTGTGTATTTTATGCTTTTCTTAGTACCTGATTTTGGAATGTGGGTTGCAAACAGATAGGTAGCGTCCTTAACTAGGATTTAGTTTGATCTAATAGTGTGTGGAGGTGGGTACTTGTTATTCTAAAATGCACTTTTACGGCCCTGTTTATACTGTTTGCCTTAAACAGGCTTGTTTAAAATTAAAAAAATACGTATATTTTCCATACCTACTTTTAAGTATACAAAAGCTGATATTTTTAACATTGTTAAAATATTTCTGATTTTTTGTTACTAAGGATGGCTGTCTGTGACAAATAAAGACTTGTTGCTTTGGAATACTACCTGGAGTTTTGGAAATTATTGTGACTGAGCTCATCAACAAAGTTTTAAGACCAGTAGTTTTTTTTTTTAATGTACTAAACAAAAGGACACTGCTTGGATATGCAATACTCAGATTATAGGGAATTTTTGCAATCACAAGATGTTCAGTCTACAGAAAATGACATAATTTCTCCAACATAGGAAGGAGAATAAGAGGCAAGGGTAGGCTAAAAGGAAGAAATCTAAAGTGAACTTAGAAGGATTAAATAACATTACAGTTTGGAGAAAGAGGAGACAATCTGAGGCTGACGACATGTCTCAGGCTGTGAAAATACAAAGACAGCTAGATGAGAATTGTGTTTTTAAATGCAGGTAATGAAAACAATGAAGTTATATAACAAAGAATATTCTTTTGTAGCAACTGAAATAGCAGGTATTACTGACGTCTAGGTGATATATTCTTCAGATCAGGTCAGAAATTATATAGTAGAAATCTGATATTCAATTATTAAATGAAATGATACTCACATTTGCTGAGAGGATGATACACATTGAATAATGTTATGCCTACCAGCAGCAAACACACTTGTGAGTAAAGGCATAGGATTCCTAAATGTAAGGAAGTATTTTTTTTAGTTATGTAGAAAAGTCAAAAACACACCACTTGTTCACGGTAGAGGTGGTTCCAAAACTTTAATAAAATAGTAAAAATAAAGAACAGGTAAGCGCTTTTGCATGTAGCTTCTTCAGACCTATTATCAAAGTAAAAACTCTAACCAACTTTTAAACACCTTGTAACAGTTTAATCCTCTTCTTCTTCTTCTTTCGGCTTTATCCCGGTTAGGGGTCGCCACAGCGGATCACCTGTCCGCACAATGAATGGCAGTGGAGTTTTACGGTGTCGAGTTGCCAGCCCGGCGCCCAACCTTCCACAGAAGGCACACTCACACGCACACCTAGGGCCAATTCAGAGTGTCCAATCCACCTGCAGCATGTCTTTGGGATGTGGGAGGAAACCGGAGCACCCGGAGGAAACCCACGCGACCACAGGGAGGACATGCAGACTCCGCACAGAAGGCACCCCAGCCGAGGATCGAACCAGAGAACCTCTTGCTGTGAGGCAGCAATGCTAACCACTGCACCACCGTGGCCGCCCTTGTAACAGTTTAATCCAATCAACTGAAAAAGCATTAAAAGTTGCTAAGCAACATGATTGCATTGAAAATGCCAATTAAATAAACCAATGAAGTCTGCTTACATTCGTATTCCTAAAAACAACTAAATGTTATAATGACTATAAAAATGCATATGCAATTAAATTAAATACTCATATCACCTTTTACCTAATAATTCATAAAAACATTTAATCTGTTTCATAAACTCAATAAATAAGAAAATGTACATATTAAAATTGCATAACTGCTCAACTAGTGTGTGTTGATTTAAAAACAATCCATCTACCCTATCTCCTCTTTGTCAGCCTCTTTTTTAGGGGTCTTGCTCTCAGTGCAGGTTGTATCGAAACATGTTCATTAAGGCCAAGGGAATAATGTGCCCCTAGTCTAAAAATCCATTTAATCTCAGCATGATATGTCTTATTAACTATATCCCCCATCCTAACATCTTGATTCAAAACTTCCAATACTAAAAACTTGAAATTGTGTCCCTCAGCAGATGTATTCATGTGTTTAGCTATTGCACTATAGCTCATGCCTTTACATGCACAATACAAATGGTCACGTATCCTCTCCCTTAGATGCCTGTTCGTCTTACCAACATAAAAACCAGGACAGGCTGTGCACTGTGCTAGACAAACAAGATTTTTAGTGTTACAGTCAGCTTCATGAAAATGTGTAAATATTTTGTTGCAAGTGGGATGTGTGAATGTCCTAGACTCATCTATACAATTGCAAAATGAACAATTATTGCATTTGACAGCACATGAAGAACTTGTTATCTCATTGCTCATGCTGTGGATATTCTGAGAAAAACAGTCTCTGGCATAAAGATTTCACCCACTACCCCGGCAATATCTGCATTGGTTCCTAAAATAGGCCAATGTCTATAGATCTCCCTGATGTCCCTTTCATCACTCGAAAAAGCTAGGCTAAAAAAAGGGGGCGTATTATCAACACTGTCAGTTGCGGATGTTAATATTCTATGTTGTAAAAAATATGGTTTGCCTCTATTGTGCCTCCACATTCTGACCTTGTTTTGTGTGTGATGCATCTCCTCCTCATGGTAGCCTCTGGATCTGAAGTCAGCATCTATCTGATTCAACCCTCTTTCAAAATTGTGATCATTACTGTGTAGGCGACTAACCCTAAGGTTCTGACATTCCAAAATGTTACGAAACACGTGACCCCAATGCATGCTGTTACGGTGCACGTTTGTGGGTCGATAGCATTCTTTTCTAAATAGTCTAGTCTCAAGTATTATTAGTTGCATCCTTCACTAGCAGAACATCCAAGAATTCAGTCTTCACATTTGACTGTTTGAATGTGAATTTCAAAAAAATTGTGCTTGTGTTCAACATATGAACAAACTGGTATAGTTCTGTCAACTCCCCTCTCCACAACATGAAAAGGTCGTCCACAAAATGTCTGTAGAAGAGCACATAAGCCCGATAGAGTTCAGACACATACATCACATCCTCCTCCCATGTGGACATAACCATATTGGCGTAGGTATTGGCACACGAGGTGCCCATAGCTACGCCTGAGGTCTGTAAGTAATAAATCTCATTGAATGTGAATGCATTATTTTCTAACACCATTTTCATCAATAAACATAGAAAATCAATGTGCCTAGAGTCATATGTGCTCTTACTTAATAGTGCTCTTTTGACCATCTGAATATCTTCATAATTTGGTATATTGGTAAAAAGAGATGTCACATCCATAGTAACAAACATACCTACTTCTGTATTCACATTCTCATCAACAAAGGTACGTACTTCCTGCAAAAAGTGTTTGGTGTCAGTCAACACCGACTTGCACTCAGATAAAACAGGTTTAAATTTTTTGTCTAAATAGATGGAAATAGGTTCGGTGGTCCCTGCGACGATCGGTCTAAAGGGAGGGTGTAATGCATCCTTGTGCACTTTGGGCTAACCGTTCAGAATGGGTATTTTTGGGTACTCTACCAAAAAATAGTTAAAAAGCTCCATCGTTATAAGTGAATTCTCTAAACAATCCCTAAGTGAGCTGATGACATACTCAATAATTTTCAGAATTTCATCTTTATCTATCACCCTATAGGTATTAGTGTCTGAAAGCATCTGGTTCATACTGTCCACATAGAAACATCTGTCCATCACAACTATTTGACCACCTTTGTCAGCTGGTCTGATAGTTATATTACTGTCATTCTGCAAACTGTGCATCGCTTGGTTCTCATGTCTAGATAAATTAACCAAAACCCTTCCTTCTTTTTGCATTATTCAGCAGCTCATATATATCTTTTTCACACATTTTTATAAATGTTTCAATGGTAGGATGTTGTTGAGGTACATAGTTACTAGATTTTTTAAAAATATAATTAACTCTAGTATTATCATGCTCATAACTATCATGAAAAACAAGTTTCAGTGAGACATTACGCATATACAGTCTCAAATCAGTTAATGTCTCTGATAAGTCAGCACACTGAGCAGGGATAAAAGACAAACCCTTGTTAAGTACCTGCAATTCCATGTCAGTCAATACTCTGCTCGAAATATTCCAAACTAAATCACTTAATCCTGTTTCCACATCGATGTTAGTGTGTTCATGCCCGGTTCTGACCCTGTAAACCTCCGTTTGCTGTTGGGATGGTTGTTCAAACCTTCTACCAATCGTTTCCTGTTTTGTCTGTAGGGCAATGGTAAATTGGGAAAAACCTGTGTCTGTGCTCCTTCCATTTCTTTCCTACGTACCACAGGTTCTTCATTATGCATTCTGTTTGCCTCACTCAAAGTTCCTGTAACTTCCACGTTCTGTATTGAGGCATTAGATAACCCCACTGTTGCCTGTTCCTTTTTGCTGCTACTAGAGGCTATAACAGTCGTGTTTGACGAAGGCACCTGATTCAGAATGTTAGACGTGTCAGGGCTGTTCTTATTAGAATTAACCCTTCCCCATACTGTTCATGTCGATTATGGGCAGGGTTAAAATGTTCATTCATGTTTGTATCATTCCTTTCTCTTGGCCATGTAAAGACATTAAAACCAAAAGTGGGAAATGCAACCAAACTGAAACGGAGTCAAAAGGCAACCATGAAACGAAACAATCGCCACCAGGAAGTCAGCCAAAGCTCTTTATTCCAAAACCAAGCAGACAAGGCTGTCACCAGCCACGAAAAAACATGTAAACGCCTTAATCCTCTGATAACGGACAGTATGCGTTTTCGTCAGATTCACGACTTCTTCAGACAATCAGTACATTCAATTAACACAGTATATATAACGTTGACCATCAATTGATTAATTGAAATTATTCTAAAATTTAAAGAGACATTTAAAATTAAAATTAAGAATCAAGAAAGTCATTTCAAAATGCCATTTAAAATATTGCACATATGACTGTTTGTAGAATTCATAAAACATATGTATATAACATTTGATGTAAAGACATTATTGTTCGTGAAATCATTAGTGTCACGTTGTATTTTTTTCTTCTTTTGAACAAGCAATTTCCGTTCATATGTAAGAACTTGATCAATGACTTCACTGACCTTAATGTCTACCAGGGCTGTGGGAAATTTCAAATATATATCATCCTGCATTCTTTGTATATGGTTTATAAGTTCTTTCTCAATCAGTGTAAAATATTCGATCAGCAGTCACATGTATGCAAAACTTGTTTCGAGATTCAACTTCTGCCACTGGGCTAATAGTTGTGGATGTTGTTCCCCTTAGGTAGGCATAACAAAAATTCTCAAACCTCTAGGTATAACTTTAAGAGACAGACAAGCTTCCATATGGAATCTCTGGCACTGCAGTCATTTTAAACTATATAAATAATTTTCTAGAGTCCTTATAGATTCACGATATGTTCTAAGATCCTCCAAAGCCTCATTCCCATCACTGGTTTCAGCACTGAATTGTTCACTCAGTAAGGGATTGTCTTCCCCCTTCAAGAAGTCAAACAAACTATTATTTCCACCAGCAATTCTGCTCTGTGAATGCTGTTCCAGTTCAATGATAACTGCAGCACCTTCTGCCATTTTTCCCCAAACAGCAAACAAGCAAATATAAATCCAAACAGCAAAACGATGTAGGGGAAAAGATCAACTGGTATGTAAAACATGCATTTTTATAGTCATTATAACATTTAGTTGTTTTTAGGAATATGAATGTAAGCAGACTTCATTGGTTTATTTAATTGCCATTTTCAATGCAATCATGTTGCTTAGCAACTTTTAATGCTTTTTCAGTTGATTGGATGAAACTGTTACAGGGTGTTTAAAAGCTGGATGTTAAGTTGTCAATCTCGCCTTCATTCTTGCTGGATGGGTTCGGAGCCGATCCTCGGCTCCGACTCGGCACTAGCTTTAGCTCGAGAACTCCTTTTACCAGCTCGAGGCAACCCTATATCCCATGATGCAAGGCGGAACTACCCCAGATCTCGTTTGCCGCTTAGCGAAAGAGGTCTCCTTTGCCAGCTGAGGTAAGTTTTTCTTGTTAAAGAAGAAAAAAGTTTAGTTAGGGGTTTAATTTCCCTTCAGTGTTAGATTAGCCTGTATTTAGTACAGCCCACCCTATTCCCTTCCTTTTTAAACTTTTAAAATAGTTTTTTCAGTTAAAGTTTTAGTCAGGCCTAGTTCCCCAAGTTATTCCCTTCCTGTGTGTCTGTGTAGGGATTAAGTTGTGTGTTTGTGGGGACTGTTTGTGTATATCCTTTTAGGATGTCTAGGGAAGGCAAGGTCTCAGGCTTCAAGAAGTCTGACCAGTGCTGTCAGAAAATGTCCCTGACAGACGGTCACACTTCTTGTGTGTATTGCCTGGGGCCTTTGCACCTGCAGGACTCCTGTGCGTTGTGTCATGCCTTTAGCCAGAGAGTCCTGCAGGAAAGGAGGAACAAACTGATCCTCCGAGGTTAGTTAAAACCTGAAGGTTCTCCTCCTAAGCAAGGGGCAGGAAAACCTCTTAAGCCACCGAAGGCTCAGGCTACAGTGTCCAAGCCTCCTCTGGTGGCTCCGCCCGTCGGAGCCGACATCGGCTCGGCTGGAGCCGATACTTCTTCTGCTAGAGTAGTGGGTTCGGTGCTGGCCGGCTCCGATACCCTGACTACTGTTGCCTTGTCGGCTCTGGCTGGAGCCGACACTTTATCCAGCATCGGAGCCGAGAGATCCTCGGCTCCATCTGGGGTTCAAGGGACTTCGGCTCCGATGGCTCCGGCCCGTAAGAGATCCCGGTCCCCTTCGATACTAAGTATTCACTCGGCTCCGGGGTCTCCTCTTTTGTCGGAGCGGAGCCATCGGAGCCGATCTTCGAGATCTTCCAGGCTGTCTGACCACGATTTGGAGAGGGTGGTAAGCAGGCTGTTGAAGTCTCAGGCACTGGCCCAAATGCTCCATAGCCCATCTCAACAGACTTCGGCTACAGCCCCAATTCTTGAGATTCCGGCTCCGATCTCCTCCTTGAGACTTTCCTTGGAGGGATCCGGTCGTCGGGTTTCCACTGTCGGCTCCGAGGGGGCTAGTGGCATCGGACCCCTGTCCGACCCCGCTCTCCCTCTCGGAGCTTCGGCTTTGGTAAGCTCGGCGCCGACATCGGCCTCGGAGCCTTCTCTCTCCTTGGAGCCGACCATTCCTGTTTCTTCGGAGCGGGTGTGTTCAGGTCTCCCGGGGAGAGGAGCCTTTGAGGTGATGAGGAGTGTCCTGGCCTCTGAGCCTGGTCAACGGTCTATCCCTCTAGCTCCTCCCTCATCAGTGCCTGCAGATGCCTCTTGCCAGCCTCTTGCTCTCAGGCCCAGGGATCCATCGCCCCAGGTTTCCCCACTGGGAATTTCCTCCTCTTCCGAGGTTTCTCCTGACCCTGCAGGGGAACCCCTCGGAAGAGGACGTGTAAGAGGAAACACACAGACTCCCCTGAGTCTACTACATCTGATACCGACTTAGATGAGTCGGAGGGTTCCCCACGGTCCCCCTCTGAGGATGTCTCATTTTCAGACATCCTTGAGCTCCTCAAACAGAAGGGGAATTGGCCCTCCATTGACCCCTCCGAGGATGAGTCGGTATACCTGGAGGCTTTTGGATCCCGACCCTCCACCTCCTGGGTGTCTCCGCCTTTCAACCCACTCATGCAGGTAGTGGCTCGGAAGGCGTGGGCGGCTCCAGATTCTGTGGAACCTGTCCCCAGGAGACCATCCAAGTTCATCACGGCCCCTTCGGACAAACAGTTCCTGTCCAAAGGTGTCTCTGTGGATGCTATGGTGGTGGCGGCCACTAAGAAGGAACTGGCGGATCCTTCAGTACCTGTCCATCCTCCTAATAAGGATTCTAGGACCATGGACAGGTATGGAAAGCGGATGTTTTCTTCAGCGACCTTTGCAATGCGTTCGCTGAATTACCTTTGTCACTTCACCAGGCTTCAACGAGATATTCTCAAGGAACTGGGAGAAGTAGTCCAGGATCCTTCAGCTGCTGGGGCTCAGGAAAAGATTGCCTCTCAGCTAGCTATCCTGAATTCGATATCTAACTCCTCCATGCGGCTCATATCTTATGCAGCCGATGGAGCGAGCAGGGCCGCAGGCACAGGTGTTGCTCTTAGGCGCCAAGCCTGGATGCGGCTGTGTAATTTTGCGGACCCCTTTAAGGCGTCCTTCACCAACACCCTTTGACGGTTCGGCTTTGTTCGGACCTCAGGTGAAGGATACTTTGACCAGATGTGAACAAGGCGGTAAAACTCTTTCTGCCGTTGGAGTCCAGTTTTCCACTCCTTCTAGACCATATCCCAAGGGTCAGAAGGGGAAGATGTGGTTCCGTAAAGCCCAAGGAGCTACACGGACACACGTGGTCAGTTTACCCCTAGAGGCAGAGGGGTAACAATAATAGACGCCGCCCTAGAGGCAGGGGTCCTCAGAACCAGGGCAACAGGGAGCCTCTTCCTGAGAAGCCCTTTCAGCATCCCTGAGGTGTTGCCCGACTGTCCACCCTTGGAGGCAGTCGGGAAGAATTTCGCTGTACCCAGTAGCCTGGCAATCCCTATCACAAGAGAAGTGGGTACAGTCGATTATATCCGAGGGTTACAAAATCCCCTTTGAAAGGTTTCCTGTACCTCTACAATCCCTTCCAGACATCTCACCCGGTCAAAGGGATTTGGCAAAACAGGAAGTTTCAAAACTCCTGGGAAAAGAGCCATCCAAACAGTGCCGGCAGACCAAGTAGGATCCGGCTTCTACTCAAGATTCTTTTGGTCCCCAAAAGGACGGGAGATTGGAGACCAATACTAGACCTAAGCAGACTAAACAAGTCTGTCAAAAAGGCAAGATTCCGGATGGTCACGCTGCAATCCATTCTGCCCTTTCTGGGCAAGGACAACTGGATGTGCTCGATAGACCTTCAGGATGCGTACTATCATATAAAGATTCACAGACGCTCCAGAAGGTTTCTCCGCTTTCGGCTGGGAGCCAGTCATTACCAATTCAGAGCACTGCCCTTTGGCCTCACTTCAGCCCCAGAGTGTTCACCAAATGCATGGCGGTGGTCACAGCTCACCTGAGACGTCGAGGATTCCAAGTGTTTCCTTATTTGGACGACTGGCTCCTCTCCGCCACCTCAAGGATCAGCTTCTTCGGTCCAGAGACTACACCTTACAGCTTTGCAAGAGTCTAGGAATTTTGGTGAATTTCGAAAAATCCTCTCTGCTGCCTTGCCAATCTATCACCTTTATAGGCGCAGAGTTAGATACCGTCAAAATGTTAGCCAGACTAACAAATCAAAGGATTCTGGACATCCAGAAATTTGTTCAGCTTCTGTTACAAAGCAACAAGGTCAAAGCCAGGTTTGTCTTGAAGGTTCTAGGCCTAATGGCTGCAGCCATTGTTCTTCTTCCACTAGCTCGCTTCCACATGCGTCTCCTGCAGTGGATGTTGTTCACGCAGTGGTCGTACCACGATCTGCCCATGAGACACGAGATCATAGTGACACAGTCTTGCAGGGCTCATCTACGATGGTGGGTATCTTCCCCTCTTCTTCATCAGGGCCGACCATTTGTTCCCCCTCCTCCAGTTGCCACAGTCACCACGGATGCCTCTCTGATTGGGTGGGGGGGGCATTATCAGGGCAGGATGGTCCACGGGACGTGGCAACCCATAGAATACCACCTGCACATAAATGTCCTGGAGATGAGAGCAGTGCTTTTAACGTTGCAAGCCCTCGACGACTTTCTTCCCACAGGGACTATTGCAGTACAGACGGACAACATGTCCGTGGTCTGGTACATCAACAAACAGGGCGGAACCAGGTCCTATCCCTTATGTCGAGAAGCTCTCAGACTTTGGCAATGGGCGATCTCTTCTCAGCGGTTTCTGATAGCAACGCACATCCCCGGCAGGTCCAACCTATTGGCGGACAGGCTAAGCAGATCTATTCTGATGCCTCACGAGTGGTCTCTCAATCAGTCTGTAGTGGATCAGATTTTTCTGAAGTGGGGCACCCCTTGTTGCGATCCTTTCGCTACCCCTCAAAACAGCAAGTGCCCAGATTACTTCACACTATTTCCTCTTCCAGGCCAACCCTTGAGAGACTCTCTAACCCAGGATTGGCCTCGGGACTTCTTTATGCTTTTCCTCCCTTTCCATTGATTCCACAAGTCATTCAGAAAGCCACCGTTTTGAGAGCCAAATTGATCCTCATTGCTCCATATTGGCCTCGACAAATTTGGTTTCCGTCTCTACATCATCACCTTCTGGTGCAGCCCTGGCATCTGGACCCAGTTCTGGATCTTTTGATCCACCAGTCGGGTCAGCAGCACCGAGCCATTCATTCTCTCAACCTCACTGCTTGGTTGCTCCACTTCCTTCCCTAGCCAGGCTACCAATGATTTCTGACTCAGTCAGAGACATTTTAGTGTCTTCTTTAAAGTCGTCCACTAGAACTGTTTATGCTAGCAAGTGGCGGCGTTTTCTATTTGGGCAAACGCCAGAAATATTGATCCTTTCACCGCTCCTATACATTCTGTTTTGGATTTCCTGGCGGAGGTTTTTCATTCGGGATCGTCATCATCTACAGTCAAAGTACAAATGGCTGCTATTTCCAAATTTCATGTTGGCTTGCAGGACAATAACATCATGTCTCATAAGTTATGCAAAGCCTTTTTGAGAGGAGTATTTCTCCTAAAACCGCCTGTGAAACATCCTCCTCCGCAATGGGATCTGAACTTAATGTTGGCATCCCTAATTCTACCTCCTTTCGAACCGTCTGCTACGTGTTCTTTAAAGTTGTTGACATGGAAAACTATATTTTTGCTGGCTGTTACTTCTGCAAGAAGAGTTTCTGAGATTCAGGCCCTCTGTATTCGTTCACCTTATCTGGTGTTTCATAAGGATAGGGTTTCGCTCAGAACTAACCCTTCCTTTCTTCCCAAGGTTGTATCTCAAGCCAATATTAACCAATCTATTGATCTACCAGTTTTCTTTCCTAACTATTCTGACAGAGCTGAACAGAAGCTACATTTTTTGGATGTTCACCGTCAGCTCAGGTACTACTTACATAGGACTAAACAAATTAGAAAATCAGACCAATTGTTTGTCTCCTATGCAGGAAACAGGTTGGGTCTTCCAGTATCTAAAGTGACCTTATCTAGATGGTTGACTTCCACCATTTCCTATGTGTACTCTCTAAGGGGTAAACAACTATCTTCTAAGCCAAAAGCACATTCGACCAGGAGTCTATCCACTTCTGTAGCCTTTCAGGATAGACTTCCCATTGACACTATTTGTGCAGCAGCTACTTGGGCCACGCCTCATACCTTTGTGTCTCATTACAAGTTGGATTTGGCCTCCAGAGATAGGGCCAGTTTTGGTTCCACTGTTCTCAAGAGTCTGTTCCATTGAGCCACCCGGGATACAGGTGCTAGGGACGCGGTCCCATCCAGCAAGAATGAAGGCGAGATTGACAACTTAACATTTAGAAGTTATGTACCTACCATAACGTTCCATGTTAGTTGTCTTCTCTCGCCTTCTTTCTTGCGTCCCTCCCTCCTTCCCCCTGGCCTGGACAGATCTTGGAGAGTTCCTATTAGATTGCTTCCTCTGGAGCATTGTTATGAGGACTTCTTTTAGGAACCATGGTTCCTAATTATATTAGGATAAGTCTTTAGCAGGGTTAGTTAGCTGCCAAACGAGATCTGAGGTAGTTCCGCCTTGCATCATGGGATATAGGGTTGCCTCGAGCTGGTAAAAGGAGTTCTCGAGCTAAAGCTAGTGCCGAGTCGGAGCCGAGGATCGGCTCCGAACCCATCCAGCAAGAAAGAAGGCGAGAGAAGACAACTAACATGGAATGTTATGGTAGGTACATAACTTCTAATTAGTTTTTACTTTGATAATAGGTCTGAAGAAGCTACATGCGAAAGCGCTTACCTGTTCTTTATTTTTACTATTTTATTGAAGTTTTGGAACCACCTCTACCGTGAACAACTGGTGTGTTTTTGACTTTTCTACATTGCTGTGTTTTACATACCAGTTGATCTTTTCCCCTACATCGTTTTGCTGTTTGGATTTATATTTTTTTTAGTTATGCTGAATCAAATGCTCTTAACTTTCAGGACTCACTGACTGCCAGTAGGGAACTTACAGCCCCCTTTTGATAAAATAGCTTATATAGATGTTAGGACTTAAGTTTTTAAAGATCATGTATAGAAAGGAGAGTCAGTTCAGTGTAAATGAAAACATTTGTCAGGTAAATGCCTACATGAAAAATAGCCCATTTTAAAAGATGGGAATGAACTGAACATTCAAGCCTAATATTGGGTACACATATTTAGAGAAGATGGAGTCCACTTGTTAAGACAAAGGAAGAGAATTTTTGCAGGACGTATATTACAATATTTGACTAACACAAGATTTTGCCAGATCAGAAATGTGACAGTTCACAGATAAAAAATGATTTACCCATATTGGTTGCTAATGCAAGGAAAATCTAACTGGAAAATTTGCTTCATTCACATGACATTCATGCTGCTTTCATTGCTTGTGAAACATGTTTAAAGCGCAATAATTAGAAACCAGTTCTCTCAGGATAAATTGAATTAGATTATGTTGAAAAAAGTACTAAACAAACTGCACCATAATAAAACACAAGGAGGAGATAAAATTAACAAAACTGATCTGAGAATATGTCATTGTAAAGTTACAGTACCCTTACATTTATTATTCAGTAGATCATTTTACTATGAAAAGATACTTCAAGACTGGAAACATGTACTTATTAAATCTATCTTTACAGGAAAGGGGAATAAAGCAGAACCAGTCATACAGACTAATAAGTCAACTTTCTTATTGAGAAAAAATAATGGAGAAGGTTATGTTAGATAAATTATTGCCAGAATTGGAAAAGTAGGGATTTGAAACCATGTATCAGCATGCATATGTTAAAAACAGGTCTATAACTACCCGCAATATGATGCTCTATAATAATATAACACCTACAAATGAAAATATATGGTTTGATATAATTTATGTAGACCTTTCTTTAGCATTGGATAAGGTCATACATAAAACACTGCTAAGTAAATTAAAACAACTAAGCATTGATGTAATATACTGATATGACTGATAGCTTGGAAATAGGATGCGACAAATATAAAGCAATTAGACAAAATGTTCTGTCATGGACCCAAACTTATTTAAATAAAGTCTTTCTGACTTATCTTTTTCATCTGCAGTATTATATAGTCTGTATGCAGATGACCTGAAAATGGGAAAACTGATGACATATGGTATGGGTAAGACCTGTCTGCAAAAGTACTTGACTAAGTTGACCTGTTGGACAAAGGAGAATATGTTAAACTAAGCATATGAGATTTAGAAGACATACACTGTAGAGTGAATATTTAATACAGCACACTGACTGAAATTGTGGATTGATTTAAAGGCCTGGGTATATTGATAGATAAAGCTCTGAGGTTTTTTTTTTTTGTTGACCATAAAAAAAAGATTTGCAAGGAATTAAGAAATCATTGTAACTTACATTATTCCAAACTAGAGTCTGGAATAATATTATGAAAACTTTACAGAAAACTAACATGAGCAAATTAGAAAACATACAGCAGAAGCAAACTAAGGATATCCATGGATATGAAAGTTAAAGTCACTATAAAAGATTAATATATCTGACATCCTGCAGTGCCTCATCTAGATATTGTTAAGAGGAGACCATATTCATGTATGTAGGGTATTTAGAGACAATTACCTTTGGAAATATTTGGAATTATCAGAGAGCAGTAGAGAGGCATCAGACACCTGTAAAGGAAATTATACAGGAATGAGAGACGTATTAATTGCCTCCCTGACAGAATAACTGATACCTGGACTAGACTGCTAAATTGTATCAAAGCAAGCACTTCAATATTTTTAAGAACAGCCTGGGCACTTACTATGGAAATTACTGTTTTGGCATATTAGCAGGTTAGAAAGGCATTACTGTCCATGTCTGGAATACTTTTATATATGATGTGTATAAGGGAAGTAATAAAGATAAAGGGAATAGTCATTTTGGGAATAAACTAGTTACATGTATTCTTGGGTCACACATCTGGCACCATGTTTAGCATACCAGTTTGTCTCCAGAGTAAATCCTGATTTGATTACTGGCAATACCAACAGACAATGCAATAATAGCAGAAATCCAGATCAGTGACCATTAAGGCGGACATGAGTAACATCCATCCTATGGTCAGAGCCAACTTACTGCAAGGCAGAACACACTGATTTATAGAGCATGGTGGGGCACCCGCAGGTCATCTAACTCCATGGCAGAAATTTTATATGCTTATAATATACACTCACAAGTGAAATAACAAAACAAAACGATATTCACACATTAAATTTCAAAACTCACTAACACTTTTAGAACATTTTTTGCAGCAGAATATTCACCACACTGTACCTCCCAAAATGGAGCCCTAACCCCACTACTTAAATATAACATGATTGTTGCACCTTGGATCAAGGATAATTCTTTGAAACAGAGTAATCCTCAATCTTTTTATACAGATAACATCTATTGCACATTTGTGATCGCAATTCAGCGAGTCAATCACTAATGTCGCATGTTTCTTCTGGGTGCTAATTTAATTTATCTCCCTAATTTAAGAAGGTTACACTGAGGGAGTGGACTATTTGTGACATAACTGCAGAATCTGAGTCACAGAAGTTATAACTCACAGGCTTTCTGAGATTATCAGTGACCTATCCATGTTAAGAGTCTGAATTATGTAGACAAAACACAGTGTTGACTTTGTACATAAAAGAAATACCAAGGTCTCATTCAGGTAGTTTGCTATGGTTCTTAGACATAATTAATGGTCTATCCATATAAATAGCTCCAAAGTATTCAAAGTCAATTCAGCCTATTAGTAACCTAAGCTGTTAGGTGCAGAAATCTCATGTATCAAGGACTGGCATGACTACTGTCTGTTCACATATCGCTTTTTATGACTGGTGCACATGGCAAGACATGCAAATTATGTTTATATAATATAATATATAATATGAGTATTAGTTTAACTGTTGTTTGCTATGATATGTAAATAACAATGCAACAATTACAGGTTGTAGTTTGACAACTATTATGTAGTATGCTTTAGGCCTTAGACTTGCCTACAAAAGGTCATTTATATTAGTTTACTTGCCCAGATATACAAATAAATGCACAAATAATAATAATAATACAACAACAATAAAACAAAAAAGAGCTTACTAACACTGCTCAATTTCAAGACAACGGTCCTTTATCATAAACACAATACACAGATAAAGCTTTTAAATTGCTCTCTCTTGGTCTACTACGTTTCAGGAAGTTGTTTTCATTTGTTTGATAGAGCAATTAAAAATTTTGTCCTGCATGATGACTGGAAGAAGACTATAGTGAAGCCAGTGTATAAAACTAAAGGGAAACATCTGATTTAAAGAACTTCAGCTCACTTAGTTTGCTCTCCAACATGTTCCAGCTTGTAGATTGATTGTCCTTGAGATTTCAACACTCCGTCAGCAGTTATTAGGCAAGGACAAGTCCACTAGCACTTGTAATATGTTCTTTTATAATAATATCATCAGTGATTAAATATCTTGACAAAAATATGACTCTAAGCGAATTGTTTTTGTGCCTTCTCTGTGGATGACTTTGGGATAGGCAAAACAGTAAACAGATTTGTGATCCAGTCTGGATACTTTGAAATAATGAATGGGCTAACAGCAACAACTTAAAATCTATTGTCAACAAAACCAAAATTATGTTTTTTGGATAGGAGAAGGTTTAATTGGACATATAAGACATGGTTAAATGACAATGTGAGATTGGAAGAATTCAAGCATCGAGAGATACTGGTTACCTACATTTTTATACCCACATTGACTATACTTGAAAAGAATCTATAAAAACATTATGAGCTGATGCATGACTGGCCAAATCACTGTTTCTACTTAGTAGATACCTAATTATTTCTTGCCAACTCACTAATATATAAATACATATATTTCTCATTGTCTGTGCATTGTGCCAGCTTCAGTGTGCCCACTGTTACATTTGTGCAAAAATCTCCCTGTTTTGCTTGCTTTGGTATACATTTCCATTAACTAGGTAGAACATGTCTTTTGATGTTTAAAATTGTAACTTAACAGATTTCTTACTACATGTTGCAGAGTGTATGCATACACTAAATGGCTGAAGCAACTTGCGACTGGTAGCCTGTTTCTATCCTCTTCCACTCCCTTTCACTGCTTACCCTAAACAGTCCTACTGAGCTCCACTGCCATTGTTTACCACTGTCTTTAGTGAGTCTGATATCACTGAATCATACAAACGTTTTACACCCACGTCTGTCCATCCCTTACTGCCAAGCTAGTATGACTTCCCTTTAACTACAGTCTGTGGAATCATGACTGCTCTTCTCCTTCCTTTTAAGCTTTGAAATCCAAGCTAGACTGCACAGATCATTGCTTTTCAAAACTGGGTCGCAACCTTTGGAACCTCTCCCTCACATCTGAAGAAAGCACCCTCCTACTCATTCTTTCTCCTTCCTCCTTGAAGCAGCCACATACCAATGCCATGTCTCTGGTGACATTATATAACATCCTCCTGTTCACACACGACCTCACTTAGATATCTTAGTCCTCAGTCCTATACATCCAGTGTTAACCAACTCACAGGACATTAGACAGCTTCCAAGAATCATGTATGTAATGCATGCTGTATATGTCACACTTGCTTATTCTGCATATAATCCATCCTTCAATGTCATTATATAATCTCTAACTGTACATGTAATGCTGATCTGCTTAATAATTGTCAGCAATACAATGCCTTGTTTGTTAGCTCTACCAATATGCACTACACTACTCTATTGTTATTTTATTATTCCATTTCTTTGTATTTCTGTGTTGTATCCCTGGCTGAGACTGAACTTAGTCGTGATCAGTTCCCTATCCCAGTTAGCAAACTGAAATAAAAGTTAAATAAATAAAAATAATGAGATTAAATACAACTCTTAATACACAATGGATGTAACAATAAGCTCATTATATTCATGTAACATACTATAGACAATTATGATAGAGTCTCTGATCATAAATTTACTATGGGTTTGAGACATGGATGTCAAGAAATTCACCTCAAGATCGATCAAGAACATCCAAGTAGTTAATTATGATCAAGGAGAACCAAGCATAATTCTTTGCAGTATATGCATCTTCAGCTGTATCTATGCACTACTGGTTACAGAAAAAAAGTGTAGAAGCGTGCAGTATTTTACAGCTTTTCCTAACCTTCCATTCTCCAGACCTTGTTACTATTACAGAACCTTGGCTTAAAAACAATAGCTCAAATATTCATCACTTTTCCAAGACTACAATTGGATATTTGATGTAAGACTGGGCAAGAGAAACTCAAGAGGGATATTATTCTACAACACTCACCAGGATATTCATTACCTATAATCCAACCTCCTCCTTCTTCCCCCACCCATATACTCCAATTTTCTACTTTAAAATAATTGAATCCAAAGATATAGGGCCACTAATCGATCAACATCTAGTGATGCCACAATAGGTTCAGATAATCTAATACTGTCTACTACTGCAAAGAATTCGCCACAGTACCTCTTTTGCATATCTATATCCTCTGTGTCAGTATTATGATGCCTAATGTTTGAACAACAGCTTTCATTAAACCTTTGCCTAAGCAATCTAAGTAATCTGTCTCAGTTTCATCTGGATTCAACATTATCTGCACTATGAATAATACTAGAAAAGTTTGTTATATTCAGCTCTCTCAAAACATGAAACAGCACAATCTTCTCACCATGATACAATATGGCTTTTGGACAGACTCATGCATGAGGACTGCAATTTGACTAAGTATTGATGAGCTTCAGTAAAGGTAGTCTCACTGGCAGAGTATTGATAGATGTAACAAATGCCTTTGATGTGGTCATCCACTTACTTTGTAAACCATATATTAAATCTGGGTATAAATACTGATGCCTTCTCCTGGTTTCAAGATATTCTTTCCAACAAATTTTTCAGAGTTCAGATTAGTTCATGCATCCTTACTGCCCTCCAGTTAACGGCATCTCAAAAACTTCTGAACTTGCCCTCTGCTGTTCTCCATTTTTCTTAAACGTCCCAATGACCTACCACTGCTACATTTAGAATACATGCTGCTGATGACATGGTAATGTTCAGGTCAAACTATTACACTGCATATTAAAACAGAAGCTACAAAAAGCCATCTGAGCACTTACCAGCTGGATTAACAATAAACTACTTACAAATGCCTTGAACACAAAGGCCATGCTGTTTGGTACCAGGCATACACTCTTCTAATTCCCAGGCACTTGGCAAATTACAGGCCTTAACAAAGAGCCTACTGAAACAACTATTTCATTTAAATACCTAGGCACCTGGACAGATCAGTCCCTGAATTTCCATCTCTACACATACAAGACCAGAAACAGCATTAACTATTTACTTTTCTGGCCTAATTTTTTTCATCTGCAGCAACTGCAGTTATAGGTAAACTAATTCTGTTTTCTCAACTTGAATATGGTTGCCCCCTAATAAAAACAACTTCAAATAAGAATACTAAAGTACCACAAGTAATTTCTAACTAAATATATTAACAACTCTCCCTCTACAACACAATCACTGACAGAAAGTCATTAAAGTAAAATGACTTTCTAATAAACAAGGGACTGACCTGCTAGGCTGTCAGTTACTGAAACTTTTACAATTAGAAACCTTCACCTCACCCCAGCCCCAGCAGCCAGATTTAACAATGGGGCTCTCGTTGTACAATCTACCCTAATTCCTCCCCATTTCCTGTGTCTGCCTATTCCACATGAGGACTACTTCCCTCTATGGACCATTCCTCCCTTCATGGAGTGCCTAGACAAATGCTCTCCCTCAATGAGTTGGGCATGTCCATACCTCCCTGCCTGTACCTTAGACAACAGAGTCACTAATCAAACCTGGATTGCCTGAGCCATAGTTAGGGCTACCTCTATGCCATGGAGCTAGTTATCCCAACACACTTCTTGACGTCAAGGTAAGGTGACTAGTAGAAGGGTGACTAGTATCCCTATTTCTCTCAGAATGTGTCACAGATTGTAATGATCTCACATTTAAAGAACTTAGAATAGTCAGTAAAGCAAAAGTAATGCTCTTCTAGTTCTCCATTGCTTTCTCCATTATTCAGAAGATGCTAGCAGTTTGAACTCTGGTGCATCTACATATATGAATCCCTTATCATTCATGGACCTGCATAAATACTGAAGCACTTTACACTGACTTATGTATATCAAAATTCAATAATAAACAAAACTAGGCCAATCCCAAAGAGAAAACTTGTGACCGATAAACAGAATTTTGTCTGGTGGGAAAAATAATGTTTTGTTATTTATATGCATAGATACATATATTTATATCTACATATCTAGCTATATATATATATATATATATATATATATATATATATATATATATATATATATATATTTACACTGTACCTTGTTTAATTTATTCAGGAAGACTTCATAATAGCATTACGCATGGGTAAATTCATCCAGATTGTTTTGTAGTGCAATATGAGTCAGTGTTTAGACTATAATTGTATAATTTTGCTTCCGCTTAAAGCTTCAATTTTAAGCATTACATAGTACATATTTTCAGACATTCTGGTCATTCATGTTATTGTAAGTCAAGACCTGGACACCTCTATTTTTTTTCCTACAGCAAATCGATTCAGCTGTTTTTTTCTCTATCTTCATAAAATAGTTCTGTTATACCACAAATTATCTTAGCACTCCCCACATTTTCCAGACTAATTTTTTAAATGTTGGTGCCCTAAATTGCACATTAAGCATATTTTTCATCAGGATAATATGAAATAGCATCACAATCCTTCTTTCTCTAGAAGAAATTTGCCCACATATACAATTAAAAGACCTGCTTATCTAGAAATAAAATAAAATTAAATCTTTCTCAGACAACTCCACGACAGAGGGATGCAGCCCTAACTATGGTTCAGATGGTCCGAACTCAGTAAGCCCTTTCTGGGCACAGGAAAAGCTGGCCAGAGAGAAGTAGGACACAACAGCTGATTCAGCAGATGCTAGGGTTTGTTTCTCACTTGGCAGGAGTTGGTATGCAGAATGCTAAAGAGTGATAACTCTGGGTTAAGTTACAGGTGTATGCATCATGCAAGCAGCTGGACATGGGGGCTAGAACAAGCCAAAGAAAGCACTGCTTGCTATCTCTGCATAGCAAATTTATAGAAAGACACTCATGTATTCATATAGGGGCTAAATGTAATAAGCATTAAAGAGTGCCCAGTGGCCAACAGGAAGTGTAGGTGGGGCATAACTGAAAAAAAAACTGAGCTAGGTATGAATGGTGGTGCACCAGAGATAAAATATTTCTCCTATAGACTGGATTTACGATAAGACTACAGAAAGTAGAATTTAAGATTTTCAGTAATCCAGCAAGACAATATATGCTTGGTGTCCCTTATATACATTGCTTATATTCAGTCTTAAAACTGGATCACGTGGTTTGGCATGATCTGATGGGTTTAAATGTAAATGGGTAAATAGATGCTGATTTCAGTTATAATAAACCGATGTCTTTTTGAAATATTCTAGTGTTCTTAGAATGTTGCAAATAATTTCCCATCTCCAAGGTTAGGCAAACACAAGCTCCCACTTTCCACTTGTAAATTCAACCAAATGGGGTACACCTCAAGACTACCACAGACTACATTTTGGTTTAGAAATCTGTTAATAAGTCTATGTGATGGCTTCATTAGAACAACCACTATCCTTTTATTTATCCTCAGATGTAACTCATCTCATTTGTCTTTTTCTCACTTAGGCCCCCCCATATTCTTTTCTATATTACTTTTGTGTCTCAACGTATCTGCCTCCCAGACTTTTTCATTGCATTTTACTGTGGCAGCCTGCAAAGCTGCATTATATTCAGCTTTTCTAAGGGGAGACTGTATTTCACATGTTTAGGGTAGGGAGTGAAATACATGTCGAGAACATTTCTACTCTGAGTTTTGTATTACATTAGAAGTAAAAAATTATATATACTTCACCATAAAAGTTACCTCTTTCGGTTTCTGTATAGCACACCTCTCAAATCTACCTTATTATGAGAAACATTGGTCATTTTAAGTTTCAATAAGGCCACGTTCACTGTTCCACATTGAAAGGGTCTGTAACACATTCAGTGTTAAGAATGCTTTTTTCCATGGTAAATATAGCGGAATCAGATGAATCTGTCAAAAAACTTTTTATAGGTATAAAGGAACAGAACTTAACCATCTTCTGAGTTACTTAATTGAAGTTGTTACTAAGTGCTCCATGTTTTTGCCCATTTGCCCAGATTAGATAGTGTTCCACATTCTGGAGATGGTTGGTTGAGAGCTATAGTTTCATAGATTAGTTTCATAGATTAGTACTTAGCTAACTGCCCTTGCAAGCCATTTTAAGCCTAGCCAATTATCCCTTGTGAGACTCAAACCCTGCACCTTGTGTTTGTAAGGCAAACACCTTAACCATTAGGCCCACCCTCCTTATGTTGGCTATACACTACCACAAA
This sequence comes from Protopterus annectens, assembly GCF_019279795.1. Taxonomy (NCBI): domain Eukaryota; kingdom Metazoa; phylum Chordata; order Ceratodontiformes; family Protopteridae; genus Protopterus; species Protopterus annectens. The sequence goes on from NC_056749.1 coordinate 601,293,788, forward strand.
CAATCCATATACAAGGGCAAACAATCCATACACAAGAAAAGGGCAAAATGTTTCAGTCCACTTCACTGATGAATTCTAAGTCCTTAAGGATGGAATGGCAGTCTTAAATGCAGAATGTACCCAAGTATAATGCCTGAGAGTAATTCCCTGACCTGATTTTTTTCTAACTGTAAGAGGTATTTAAGGTGTTGCCTGCTGCATATAAGCAACAAATGTAGGATTTCACATGCAGATCTGTAGGCAGTTTGCTGAGCTCTACTACATTTAATTTCTGTAAGGGGTGTGTATATGACTTATGTAAAGGGAAAGGAATCCAATACATGTCCAAAATGTAGTTGTACTACATTTGCATTATATTATACAAGTTAATTGTTTGTAAACTGTGAGAAAAGCTGGAAACCTTTTTGCACATGCTTAAGATAACATGAAATAGCAGTTTAATCTGCAAAAAGAGACTACTGTGTGTTTGCCCCTTTTTTCAATTTAACAGCAGAAGCCCTAATGCTGAGACAGTTACTTCTACTAGTAATCACTACAAAAATTATACTTGTGCAGACTTATCCATTAAACTAAATATAGTACATTTCCCTTCTATTCATATATTTGCGCCTACTAGTTGGACACTAGCAACAGTAAGTACTCCTATCCTTTTTCTCCAGCTAACTTTTAAATTCTCCATTTAGTACCACTATCTTATAGTGCCCTACAAAGTAAGCACAAAGAGATAAAACAAAATGCATACAAGGTTATGTTAAAAAAAATCACAATTTACTACCGTATGAGGAAAAAACTAGGTTATGAACTATGAGTAGTCATTTCACTGATTTTTACTTTAGATCAAGTTTGGACACACTACATGAGGTCAGCTTTAAAAACTTGGTAGACAATAGTTATTTCAGACAGTGAAAGAAATGCCCCATGCTGACAGAAAATATGCTACTTACTAACAAGACCTTAAATATTTGTGATTTAAGTATATCCCAAATATTGTGGCTAATATCTCTGCAGCAGGCCCTCTCTGTGAGCATATGCACAAACTTACCCCTGTAGACACAGGAGTTCTGAAGAAAATATCCCAAAGCCATATCTGTACCTTATGAAAACATAACCCCATCATTAGTGACCATAACCAATACACATACAGTGGATATAAAAAGTGTACACACCCCTGATAAGATGCCAGGTTTTTGTGATATAAAAATGAGACCACAATAAATCATTTCAAAACTTTTCCCACCTTTAATGTGACCTATAATCTGTACAATTCAATTGAAAAACCAACAAATCTGTTAAGGGGAAAAATATAAAAAATATACAATAAGCTGGCTCCATAAGTGTACACACCCTTAAACTAATACTTTGTTGAAGCACCTTTTGATTTAATTACAGCATTCGGTCCTCTTGGGTAGGAGCCTATCAGCATGAAACATCTTGACTTGGCAATATTTGCCCACCTTTCCTTGCAAAAGTGCTCCAAATCCTTCAGGTTGAGAGGGCATCTCTTGTGCGCAGCCCTCTTCAGGTCACCCCACAGATTTTCTATTGGATTTGGGTCTGGGCTCTGGCTGGGCCATTCCAAAACTTTAATTTTCTTCTGGTGAAGCCATTCTTTTGTTGATTTGGATGTATGCTTTGGGTCATTGTCATGTTGAAAGGTGAAATTTCTCTTCATTTTCAGCTTTCTATCAGATGCCTGAAGGTTGTGGGCCAAAAGTGACTGGTATTTTGAATGTTCATAATTCCCTCCACCTTGACTAAAGCCCCAGTTCCAACTGAAGAAAAGCAACCACAAAGCATGATACTGCCACCATCATGCTTCACCGTGGGGATGGTGTTTTTTTGTGGTGATGTGAAGTGTTTTTGCACCAATCGTACCTTTTGGAATTGAGGCCAAAAAGTTCAAATTTGTCTCATCAGACCATAACACATTTTCCCACATGCTTTTGGGAGACTTGATTATTGTTTTACAAATTTTAGCCACACCTGGGTGTTTTCTGTGTAAGAAAAGGCTTCCATCTTGCAACCCTACCCCATAGACCAGACATATGGAGAATACGGGAGATTGTTGGCACATGTAGTACACAGCCAGTACTTGCCAGAGATTCCTGCAGCTCCTTCAGTGCTGCTGTAGATCTCTTGGCAGCCTCCCTGACCAGTTTTTCTCTCATCTTTTCATCAATTTTTGAGGGATGTCCAGTTCTTTGCAACGTCACTGCTGTCCCATATTTTCTCCACTTTTTGATGGCTGTTTTCACGGTGTTCCATGGTATACCTGATGCTGTGGAAATTTTTTTGTGCCCTTCTCCTGACTGATACCTTTGAACAATGAGATCCCTTTGATGCTTTGTAAGCTTTCTGTGAACCATGGCTTTTGCTATAGCAGGCAACTGAGTAAATGTCAGGAAAATCCTACTAGGACAGCTGAACTTTATTTGGAGTTAATCAGAGTCTCTTTAATTGATGGCAGGTGTGTACCCAAGAAGACTGAAGGTTGTAATTAAATCAAAGAGTGCTTCACCAAAGTATTAGTTTAAGGGTGTGCACACTTATGCAACCAGCTTATTGTACATTTTTTATTTTTTTATATTTTTCCCCCAACAGATTTGTTTTTCAATTGAATTGTACAGGTTATATGTCATATTAAAGGTGGGAAAAGTTTTGAAATGGTTTACTGTGGTCTCATATTTTATATATCACAAAAACCTTACATTTTAAAAGGGGTGTGTACTTTTTATATCCACTGTATGCAGTCACTGCAATATGCAATGGGGATAGTCCATAATACAAAATACCTGGGTTAAACATAAACCATCCTAGACACAAAAGCCCATAAGACAAAGTGTGCAACCTTGCAACTTCACAAAAAGATATAAGAGTTACATGGGCAAAAGACTGCTAAATAACCACAGCAACATATTCAATAAAAACAAGTTTGGCGCTGTATCATACTCTGTTATATATAAAGTACATAATGTAAACTCTTTAATATAAAACAATGCTTTCTCAATAGTTTCAAACAGTTATAATTAGTATCTAAAAATATGGTAATTCAGACATGTGACAAACCACTTAAAGGGAATAATGCATAAATAAGCAAAAACAAAGATACAAAAAAGTAAAAATGAATGCTAACTTAAAAACGTGTTACATAAACATCCATGCTTTAATGACAGCTATGAAAGAAAAGGTTTCAGCAACTATATGTCATTTATTCCTGGTACTTTGTCTGCAATTAGGCACATAATCCCATTCATATTCACTCATTTTTGTATGAATCCATATGTTAGCATCCACTTTTATACATTAGCATATACTCTAGTTTATTCAGAAATCATTTTATTACATTTATATACTTGCTTCAATTTTTATTTATGCACATTATCACTTTAAATGGTTTGTCATACATTTGCATATTTATTATCACTTGTCATTGTGTGCATCCATGGTTACCTAGTCACCTTGTTCAGTAATTTCAGCAGAATATCAACAGAAATCAACCTTTGAAGCAAAACAAAACTTTTATAACGCAAAATGTCAGCATAGGAGAATGGCAATAAACAGTTTCATGTCATATCAACAATTCAAGACCAGCTGGTACACCAAACTCAATGCATTACAGATTGTTACTCAAATGCCCATCAATATATTACATATTTACACCATATGTAAATAAAAGCTGTACACACATTTTATGATCACATCTTACCCCCCCCCCCGCCACAACAAGCAAAGAAAGAACTCTTTCTAAAACTATGGAATACAGTTAAGCTTTGTTTGATTCACATTGTAAGACTTCTGAATGCTATTAAACTGTACAAATGCACTTTAAAACTTTTCACACATTTTGAGAGGTAACTGCGTTTGAATAGCAGCACTTGAGGTAGCTAAGCAGTTGTCAGTAGCAATTCGATTCTGTTTGCATGCAAGAAAAGAAATCAGTCACGTAACTACCCTTTGAATTTGATTGTGTTCATGATTGCGGAGTGGGAATTTGAGCTTGTGGTCAATTTAAGTAATTTTCACTGGACTAAAACTTGTAGAGAAAAAGGGGTTAGATAAATGATTAAAGAAAATTGAATTTTATCCAGTGTCTCTCTTTGGAACAATATAAGCAGGATCAATAAAAGTCACATTTGGATCAATAGCACTCAGACTTACAGCAGACTGTGTACCTTTAAAGCACATTATGTATTTCAGACTTCCACCTTGGTCTCAGATAGTGGTTGGGGGTAAAGCCTTCAAAGAAACTAAGACCTCATTATTCTTGGCTTGAACACCTGCTAACTATGGCTTTCTGATACATGACCTTCATTTTGAGACTCTTCAGAAATGAGATGGATATGTTTTTAGTTACGTCCCACAATGGCATTATCATTGGCTTGCACTATGTAGAAATGTCTTTTCATCATTTTTTGTATTGCAATACTAGCTGTCTTCCATCTTGTCTCCTCCTCAGGTTTAAGGCATACTGGTTGAAGGACAGGTAGAGTTTAGGTGGATTATAATATTGTCTGCCATAAAAATGCTTATGAGTGCTATGCTCTTTGGTCATTCCTCATGTCAGGTTCAAATGAAGTAGTTTTAAGATCAAGCCTGTCTTCCCGCCTAAGTATGTTAGTCTTAATTTTGCTTCCAAGCATGAGCTGTGCGTGGCTTATTCCTGTGGCAATGTGTGGAGCTGCACAGTAAGACACGAGAGATCAAGAGCAGGTTGTTGAAGAATATTTGTAGCAGTCTGAACTGCACTCTCAGCAGCTCTACTGAACCATGGCTAATGAGGATTTGATATAGTATACACAAAGCCATATCCCTCATCATGTTACCAGAAATCATAGATAAGAATCCATAGCATTATCTGTAATTGGTTTGGTCAAGTTATCATTCCTGCTAAACATGGTCTTAAAGCTTGCAATGATTTGTTACCTAGTCATGGTTAGTACATAAAATATCCCCTTGTCTCAAAACCAATAGTAAACTACTATGATGTAGTTCTTTCCTTCAAACTCACACATCAGCAACTATTTATGTGACGGACCTTGTGGAGAAAGTAGTTGGAAGTAATGGTCTCTATATGATACAAACTGGTATTTTGATACATGTTTTTCAGTGCTCATGTTGATACTGGGCTGCTATACATACATCTTGGCTCTTTCATGTCAATTTGTTGGTCTATATTACCAAATCAAAAAACCATTTACGTGAATACCTAAACGGTGACACCTATAGCACGAACCGCGAAAATCCCGAACGCACTAAACAGTGAAAAATAAAATAACGAACTGTCATAGTCAGCCAACCCCACCACCCCGCTACATACTACCTACCCAAACAAAATAAATAAACCACATACACTAATAAACCCTACTTCTAATCTAACGTAAAGCACCAAAACCCTACTTCTAACCCTACACTAAACCCCACATACACAACTATGCACTATCCTTAACCCCTCCCTAACCCTAAGGTCCGTAACTACCACAGACTTCCCCTACAGACATACACCCAAAAAAAATAAATAATACACATACATACGGTTAAATAAATCCCTACTTCTAACACTACACTAAATCTTACATACATTACCTATCTATTCACTTACCTTAACCCACATCCTAACCCTAAAGTCCTATCGCACACTTACCTTACGGAGCTATACCGCAGATGGGCCAACTATTACACTTCGACATTTAAATTTCCGGTATTTTGGATGTTTGCTGTTTCCGTCTTTCGTGCAATCCATGTCACTCTTTTTGTATTCGAGATTACGGTCTTTCGATCTGGTAATAGGAACCCCAATTTGTTAGGTAGTGGTATCCTTGGTATATTTTCTTCAACACTTCAGCACTTTGTGAAGATGGTACAAGAGTTCTATTTTTGTACATTAGCAAACCATCATGTTCATAGAAATGTGCACTGATGGTGCATTTTCTACATAACATGCTTTGTCCATGTCCAAAGGTTAAACCATGCATCCCTTACATATTTAATAACTGCTTGTAACTCAATACCATGTTTGGTAACTTGCTTTGATAATGCCCTACACATAGGCAGCAATGCCTTCTTTGGTATCATATTGTGTCTGGTCATTTATTGGCTTACTAGAGAATATGTCAGCTACAGTAAATTGTTTTCCAGGCAAACAGATTGCTTTGACATTCTAATGACTCAGTCTCATTAGCAACTTTTGGCATCTGGGTGGTACTTATACCCAAATCATATGAATTAATCAGTGTAACCAAAGGTTTTAGGTTAGTCTGGAGTTGGAAGTTCTCTAGTCTTAATAGGTTTCTGTAGAACTTTTCACATGCCCACACATTATCGATCTAGTCTAAGTATTTGTGAATATGTTTGCTTAGCATCTTTAAGTATTCTGGATCAAAATGTAAGATTGTAAAACACATTCATCCATCTGGAGTAAAGCGTCATCCAGACCAAAGCTACTAGCATCATCTCTCACAATTGCAAGTTTGTAACCAGAGAGCAGGTGAGCACTAGAACAGACATACAGCACATGTTTCACTTTGCTGAAAGCTTGGGCATGAGCCTATCTCCATAACCAGGGTGAAACTTTCCCTAGTAAATCTGCATGGAATTGAGCACTGCAGACAGATTTCTTAGGAATTTGCTCAAGACATTTATCATGCCTAGGGCTTGAAATAGCTCAGTTACTCAGGTTGGATTATTTAGTTCTGCTATTGCTTTGACATGCATGTGATCAGTTTCCACTAGAACTTATTGTGCGGCTGAAATACCAATACTCAGTCTTTCTAAAACATTTGTCTTTATTCCATTTTAAGCATATTTTAAAGGTTTGGGCACTGCCTCACAATCTAATGTTATGTATTTCTTTATCAGGACCACACTCTAGCTTGTTATGCATAACAATACACACATTGATACAAATTCAACAGCTTGCTCGTCTTCCACTGAAATATTTTTGTTGGTGAGGTTATACCAAATAGCAGAATCTTAAAACAAAATCTTCCAATCTGTGTAATGAATGTTGATGTCTTTTGGCTATCTTTCTCTAGGAGTATCTGCCAAAACTCATTTGAAGCATCTAATATGAAGAATGCTTTGGCATCAACCAGCTTAGGTTCATTGTCCTCTAGGGTAGATAAAGTAAACCTTTCCTAAATGGGTCATTTAACTTTTTCAAGTCAACACACATTCTCTTACGGCCATTTTTTTTAATGACTGGTACCATAGGAACACATCATTCAGTAGGCTGAGTTGTAGTTTATTTAAACTAATAGCTTGTATTAATTTGAGTTCTGCCTTCCTGTTGAAGATTATTGGAAATGCCACTCTTCTGGGTGTGGTACATAGAAGACCTTCCGGCTTTAACTTTATCGGCTCACTGTTAAACAGACCAACTTTACCTAACACATCCTTTTGCTTATTCTAGCAATCTGATCCAAGTCACATGGCACAGTTTTGTTGAACAGATTTGTGTGTGGACTTTCTAGCACATAAATCCGGAATGTGTACACCTGTCCCTTCCCCTCAGACATCAGTGGAAATCTTCCAGTGCACTTGGGTTTGCCTGCATGGGTAAGTATTTCCATTTTTGCTTCATGTAACTGCAGATTCTTCAAGATGCCTCTATTAGTAGCATGTGATACTACTGCAACATTGTCCCTGTAGCAATCCTAAAGCTTACTGGGGTTTCATGAATTGGGAGTTTAACTTGACACTTTGATTTAATTTTTGGCACAGCAATAACTGAGCCCAGGAAAAATTGTTTCTGAACACTTTTCACAATCTTATTCTCACTGAATACTTCTCTCACTACTTTGGTTTTGCAAATGGCTAAATGTCCATTCTTACTGCATTTCTTATACCATCAGCAACATGCAGCACACTGCTTTGACTCAGCAGGAAAATGGTTATACTAAACACAGTTGTCAAGCCTGCATTCACTATTTTTCACTCTGTTCCTCACTTCCATGCTTACATTACCCAGTATCATGCAACAATAAAGTGTAAAGACTTCTTAGCTTTTGCAGATTATTTAAAACTGTGTAGTTCATCTGATGGGGACCTGAAAGCACAACTTGAAGATGTCAAAAACTTTCTCAGATGATATAAGAATGTCATTTGGTCTTGATAAATGTGCAAAAGCAACCTTGAAAGCAGGAAACCTGCAACACAAATAAAATATCAGTCTGGTACAGGAATGTGATATAAAGGAACTCAAGCAGGAGGGAGTATATAAATATTTGGAAATTGATAAGGACTGATAATACAACATGCACAAATGGAAACAAAACTAGGTAAAGAATATTTTAAAAGATTCATATTGATACTGAAAACAGCCCTGGCATATAGGAACAAAGTCCAAGTTACAAACCAATTTGCTCTTCTTGGTCTAAACTACAGTTTTGCAGTGACTGACTAGCCTCACAAGGTAATGGATCAGTTGGACAGGAGGAGGTATAGGCCTCCTCAAAATTGATTACATATATATATATATATATATATATATATATATATATATATATATATATATATACAAATCATAAGACTGCATACATATCTGCTGACCTCAAGACCCAAATGTAGTGAAAGTTTTAAAATACCAGGAGAATAACTCTAAGAGGACTTCCCTCCTTAGTTTAGCAGTAACATATCAGTGTCAAGCAGGAATGGAAATCAAACCAGAAGTAGATAAAAATCAGGTATCAACTGAATGTGCCAAAAAATGAAAAAGAATATAAGGAGGATCAGATGAGAAGGCAAGAAATGAGAAGGCATAAATATAGCTGCAAGTACAGAAAACTCCTGGAACAACCTCACGTTGATCAGGATCTGATGAAGGAATGGTTAAGAAGAGGTGAATTTAAACCAAAAGATGAAAGGTTAATATTAGTGGCCTAGGATAGAGGACTATGTACACTTTGGTTTACACATTACATTGAACATGTCAGAGAAACAGACAAATGTAGGTTTTGTAAAACAGAACTGGAAACAGTTGCAAATCTTTCTGCTGGTTGTTATATACTAATGGCAAGAAGGTATACTGAAATGTATAATAATGTGGCAAGACTGGTGCACTGGGGACTGTGCAAACATTACAATATTGAAGTAGCTGAGAATCACTGAAAACCTGAGCATCAAAGCATTATAGAGAATGATGAAGTTTATACCACATGGGATCATCTATTACCAACAGTTCAAAAAAACAGATGTGAGAAAACCAGATATAATAGTCCATGATGTTGTTCTTCTTTCGGCTTTTCCTGGTTAGGAGTTGCCACAGTGGAACTCCGGTCCACTAACGATTGGCAGTAGATTTTTAAGGTGCCAGCTCAATGTCCAACCTTCAACGAAGGCATGCCCATTCAAGCATGTCTTTCGAAGGCCACTTGACTGCGGGGAGGACATGCAGACTGCACACAGAAGGCGCTCCAGCCAAGAATCGAATAGGAGAACCTCTTGTTATGAAGCGACAACGCTACCGCCGCACCACCGTGGAAGAAAACAAAAGTAGCATTGATCATTGAAACTGTTACACCCAGTGACTACAGTGCCCTGTGTAGAGAGACAGTCATAAAATACCATGATTTGCAGGCAGAAATGAGGGCACTGTGGAAGAAAGATACCCAGACAGTCCCAATAGTGGTAGGAGCAATGGGTTTCGTAAAAAAGAATTTACAGTCTTATTTAGATATGCTACGGATACATGTTACTCCATATGACTTGTAGGAGGAGTCATTACTGGGCACATTACAGATGGGATTGGGAGGGTGGCCTAATGGTTAAGGTGTTTGCCTTACAAACACAAGGTGCAGGGTTTGAGTCTCACAAAGGATAATTTGCTAGGATTAAAATGGCTGGCAAGAGCAGTTAGCTTAGTACTAACCTATGATCCTATGTTGTGAAGAGCACTTTTGGCTAACATCAAAGACTGAAACAATACAAATTTCATGAACTTTAAACAATCTTTGACTTAGGAGTGGCGTCCATTCCTGTCATGGTATTAGAAACCCAAAAGACATGGAGAAATTAGAGAGAGACGCATACCTGCCAAGCCTGAATTCACTCTATTTCACATGCTTACATTAGCCAGCGTCAAGCTTTTTACTGAATTTGCCATTTTCTTTGCATTTAAATTCACATATCATTTACAATAATCATAGTGGCTTGTTTTCTCCTTTCTAGTTCAGCATCTTTAACAATCTGAATAGATTTTTCCAAAATTAAGTTAATTTCTAGCTATAACTATTGAGACATTTCAGTATCAGCCAGTCCACTCACAACTCTTTAATGTTTGGTAAAACCCCAGTTTTCCTGTAGTTTATACAAATGTCTGACCAAAGCTTCAGTGGACTCTTCTTTAGCCTGAGAACATCTGTGAAAGCATGGCCTTTCATGAATCATAGGAAGTTCAAGGCTACTGAGTCTTGTGACCTTTACACCTTGCCCATTCCCACCCTAGACTGCACATCATCTCACAAAAAGGGGTCAATTTATGAATACCCATTCAACTGACCATGCCCCATTTGAAGGAAGATAATGTATCACACTGATTTATCAGCGGGGACAATCTATTCCACAGTTGAGGGAAATGCTGAGTAATGAATCTGTCTCTTCACCTTGTTTTATTTATCTGCTGAAGGAGGGTTAGATCACTTGTTCTGGTATTTGTAGGAATGTCTGATTTGTGAAGGTACAAAAAATCTTGGACTACTGTGCCCCTGATTTTTTGATAGGCAAGACATAAGAGACTGCTAAGGAGCCTGTAAGACAGAGACAAGAGGCCTTTTCTGGTAGCTTAGGAATGTTAAGCTTGTGATCTTCTTTGTTAGGATCCTTTTTCCAACTGATATATCTTATGAGGTGGATTGCAAAGGAGGTCATTGTATTCTACAATTGATCTGATCAGTGTGAGTAGAAAGGGTCAGTATAACCGCTTTAGATCTGGGTTATATTATGTTAGGAATTAGCTTTGCCAAGTAGAATGATTTCCTGACAACTTTTGCTACATGATGATCAAAGAGAATTATTAACCCAGGTTCCCAGGTCTCTGTTTTCATTTTGAGGTGGGGTTTTGTCAGTGATATTTGTTGAGTGATGGTTTGTCTGCCAAATGTTACATATGTCAGACATCATAAGTACAAGTTCCTGCTGGAAGGCTATGTATTAGGATATCTGACAATCACTCCCATTTTGCAGTCATATGCAAACTTGGTTAGTCATAGGTCTTGTTTTTTTAGGCTATAGGTCACAGAAGTAAATACCAAACAAAATGGTTCTAGAACCAATTCCTGCAGGACACAACTGGTCACCTTCATGTTCTGTGATGCTATCCCTCTCATCAGTACTGCATGAGCTCTGTACTGAGCTGGTTTGCGATCCAGCTCACCACATAGGGGTCTATTTGTAACTCATTTGGTTTATTAATTATGCTAGCATAGGGGTGATGTGAAATACCTTAGTCAAATCAAGGAGGGCTGTGTGTACAATGCAACTTAGGCCAAGAGCAAGTGTCACCTTTTTGAAGAAATTCACCTGTTTCATTAGACAACACTTACCTTTTATAAAGCCAGATTGCTGCATATCTACCCTGATAAGATTTTTAATGTCAGTTTTAATCAAGTATGTTAATGTTTCAAATGATCTGACAAATGAGACTCATCAGCCTGATGGGCCTATGGATGCCAGGCTCAAGTTAAACAGGTTCATAGGTAGGTACTAGGCTATTGGCTCTAGGGCCTATATTAGCCTAGCCAAAAAGGTGCCCTGGCCTTCGTCACCGAAGAAAATTATTTTACTGTGTTCCTGTCAAGCAGAGCCACAGAGGTGATCCCCGAGGTGCATTTCCTATTTCCCATCCAATCATCAAGATTTTTCTTGAAGAGTGCTAATGAGGAGCTTTGTTTGATATAGATAGGTAGTTTGTTCCAGAGTATGGGAAGTCTCTGGGACAGGAATCTATCCCTCTAGCATGTTCTGTTTATTGTAGTGACAAGGTTTAGGTCCATAGAGCGTGTAGCTCGGAGGGATTAGGATTTCTTTAAGTGGAGCATGTCCAACAGCTCTGGGTTTGACATAGCTTTGTATGTTAGGCAGAGATCGCCTCTGAGTACGTGATATGCAACGGTGTAAAGCTGGAGTTTGAGACAGTCTGCGTAGGGCATCTGTTTGAGGCTGGTAATCCTCTTTGTGAGGTATTTCTGTGGCCTTTCCAATTGTTGATGTCTTGTGAGGTACATACCAAAAAGGGCATTGTACTCTATAATGGGTCTAATGAGTGACGAGTAGAGGGGAACAATGACCTCTTTTTTCCTGGATGAAAAACCTTTTGTGATGAGGTGTGCCATGTAGAAGGATTTCCTGACTACTGTGACGATGTGATTATCAAAGGAGAGACTACTGTCCACCTGTGTCCCAAGGTCTCATCATATTTTGGTGTTAAGTAGACTACCACCTATGTGGTAGCTCATGGGTACAGAGTTTTTACCAAAGGGGATGACAATGCACTTTTTGGCATTGAGCTTGAGGCCATGGCTTTGACACCAGGCATCTGTCTCAGTGAGGCCCTTCTGTAGGATGTCCACATCATTAGGAGTTTCGATTATGGCTCCTAGTTTGCAGTCATCTGCAAACTTTGTTAGCCAAAGACATTCTGTGTTAGCCTGTACTTCAGAGAAGTAGATACCAAAGAGGAGAGGACCCAGGACTGAACCCTGTGGTACTCCACTTGTCATTGGCCTGAAGTCGATTTGGAGTCTACTACTTTTACAGCGTGGGTTCTGTCAGTGAGCCAGTTGGCAACTCATCTTGTGACATAGGTATTTATACCTAGTTTAGTGAGTTTATCTATAATTCCAGAGTGGGGGATGGTGTCAGAAGCCTTGGTGAGATCTAGATAGGCTGTGTGAAAGGTACCACCAGGGCATATTCTACATCTGAGGTGTATATATGTACTGCAGTCCACTGATGGGTAGTTAAATTCTCCCAGAATTATGCAGTTCTTATTTATGGGAAATTCATCAATAATGTTTAGGAACCTGACATGAACTTCCGGGATTATTGAAGGTATCTTGTAATGGACAATAAACTGAAAGTTGATTTTGTTCATTATGAAACGGAGTTTGATAAGTTCAATTTCCAGGTTTCTGGGTATCTGTCTATAGGTGTTATGGTCTCTAACAAATAATGAATGATACTTGTTTGTCAGAAAAAGTTCAGTAAGATTACTAGTCACTGACTTAATGTAATACTATGGCTCTCAGAAAACAGAAATCAACTAAAATGTCTTCTGCTTCTATGCTCATAGCATGTTTACCTGGATTTCTTTACTTTCATTATCTAATTTGGCTACAACTTCAAGGTGTGCAAACATCTGCCACCGTAACAGCAATGCAAATGGCTTCATGAATGTCAATAGGTCTGGTACATTAAAATTGGCCATTTTCAATAAAAATGTGGTCATTTGGGACTAAAAGGTTGATATTCAGTGAAACTGCTATTTTGCAAGTTAATACACAGCTATTGTGGGTAAAAACAGCTCCCTCTGAGATCAGTGGCATTCACTTGACTCTTTGATGCAGTGTTTTTGTCAGAATGGCACTTTTTGATTGTTTTAGGCAAAACATATTCCGCTTTTGACACCATATCATGATGCAGACCCACAGTTACTCAGCCATCCTGTGCAGTGATGTTAAGGATATCAGTAGACATCAGCATTTGAAGTAAAACAGCAACAATTCACAGAATAACAGCATAGATAAAGGCAGTTAGCACAGTCATTTCACATCTCCAACTCTACACCAACTGACAACTGACTCGGCATATTATGGGATTGCTTAGATCTTAAAATACACAGCCAAATATTTAACTATCCACTATATATATATATATATATATATATATATATATATATATATATATATATATATATAGATATATGTGTGTGTCCTAGTGTTTGAAATATTTCAGAAAGTGTTTTTATGTGAAACTATTCAGTCTATGTTATATTTATAACAAAGCATTTCTTGTTCTATAATACAGCGACAGACTTTTTGTTGAAACCCCAGAAACATAACACACAGTAATCTCACTATGCATAAAACAAATGTATGTCTAATGGACTTGTCAAGGTGTTTGCAACAGTGTCTACCTACAAGGAGCCATAACTGGTGTCATTTGAACCAGGTTATAAACGAGTAAGCTTAATTATGATATGGTTATTCAAGTAGGAGTGAACAGTTTAAGCACATCCTTTCTCAGATATATAAAATATGATGGAGTTATCAGGCATTCTTGCAAACATGAAAAACCACAATAGCTTAGCATAATCCTCCCAGTCAATTCATGTAATACCTGCATGCCAAGGCAAAATGCTGGTATTCAGTATCTAAGCAAGCACATCATAAAAACAAATTCACTGCCTATTATCCTAGAGTGAGATGCGCTACCAGCTAGATTACGTTACAGCTGATAGACTTCAGCATCTCGCAGTGAAAATTTGTTTTCTGACAGTGTATTGGACCTCTACAGATTTAATAACAGTAGCAGTAATAAAAATTTAAAAATATGCCCAAAAAAATAATAATATTCAAAAGTGAAGGCGACTTTGCTAAATTCTAGAATTCTCATCAATAAAATTGGTGATTTGGAAGCTTTTCTCTGCTTGGATGATGTTGGTCTCCAATATTAAACTGTGCCATAAAAGTCTAAAATGCACATTACATATTGCTGGGTAAACCTCTTTTCATTATTGCAGATTGTTTGAGGTGGGTGATGATGTCTCGACATTTGTAAAAGGATGTGAAGTAGCTTAAAGGCTAGAAAACAGCTCTGGGCTAGAAATTGTTCACATACTGGTAAATATATGTGAAAATATACCATAGACACCTATGGTAAGTCTTCTATTCAGCATGGAAATTTTTTGACTAAACTATAGGGTGCAAACATCAATAAATGTTTAGCCTGTACAGGGGATTTTAACTTCAAAAACACAGTCTGGCTAAATAACTTACTATCAAATAAATATGCCTAGATATTAGCTATGGTAACCAAAACAATTTGAAACAAATATGAAATCCAGTCAGGAGCTATAATATCGGAGTATCACAATGGCAAACCAAGTATTCTTCTAATCTCTACCTATGGATTTACCTTCCGTAAGTAACATCATGATGCCGTTATCCTTAAAGAGCAAAACTCAGCTACAGTAACAGATAGACTTAGACTGGAAGATTCTCTCATTAGTAACCCAGATAATTTGTCTTGAGATATTGTCACTGATACAATATTATTAATCCTGCATTTGTGAGTGCATACCAGTAGGACAGATATAAATACATTCTGTTTGATGGAATCATGGAATAAGATAAACAGGAACAAGGGGCTACTACTTAGCTTTTAACAATTACACTGGTCTTACAGATAAGCCTAGATCATTTATTTTACCAGAAGTTTTTACTATCATAGTAATAAATATATCTCAAAGTCTTACTAACATGAACATAAAATATTTAACCTAAAGTGCATAATCCGTTTTCATTTTTTTCCTGTTCAGTTATATAGACCTTTGTGTGGCTACAAGGGAATGCAGTTTCTATAAAATATACAGCAAGAAATGGGTTAAACTTGAATTATGATCATCCATAACTATTTATTTATTTATTTCAGTTTGATTACCGGGGAAGTCCACTGGGCCAAGAAGTGCCCATTTTCAGTGGAGGCCAGGGGAGAAAAGCTCCACAAGCAATACAATGAAACATGGTTACATAAAGTTAATGGTATAATACAAGAGTAAGATTCATACAGTCAGGAAATACATTTCTATAAAATGTGCATAATGAGCAAGCATAATAAAGCAATACAGTGCAGAGAAAAATAACGATAATACATAGATGTGCAAAAGTTATGGGTTTTTTTTTTTTTTTTTTTTACAGACTGAAAAAAGTTGGAGTTAGGAGAAAGTTAGAAAACTTTCTCATACTTTCTCAAAACTATAAACTCATTTATCTCAAAGGCTGAAATGCCATGCTTTAATTGCTTCAGAAAGCAAAGTGAAAATTGTGAATGTAGCATATTATTTATATATAATGTATTGGCATTTATATGCATACTGAAAAAAACCTGTAAAGATGTAACAATGACTTTTGCAATTCAGTGTCATTGGGGTGAACTCAACTTTTTGGGTCTCAAAATTATTTTTGCAGTTGTGATAGACATTATATCATATCGATATGATTGAGTTTCTAAAAACTCAAATTTAAAAAAAAAATGTATGTTTTTGTAAGGGAAGCTTCCCAGCACCCCCTCCGAGATCGCACTAGAGTGGGGAAAAGGATACATTTCTCAACTCCAACTGTACTGCAATCTACACAGAAGTGCTTAAACTCTGAGCTTTGGCCAGCTAAGACCTACATGAAATCAAATCAACTGGACGTACAAGTGAATTTAAGTAAATCTTTATCTGCACTTTTTTCAAATAATACAGCCTTTAAATTGATTTATTTGTGTTGCATTGAATACTATCTAGCTGGATGTTGTGGCTCTGTTTTTTCAGTTAGTTCCCTACCTACCCTCCCTGCTTTTGTTTAGGTGTTAATCCTGATGGCTTTGAAACTGCCCGCCCCTCTTGTAAATTTGCATTTGGATACTCCTCCTGGGCCCATCTCATTTGCTCATTCAAAAAAAAAAAAAAAATTTGCACTTTTTTCATCTGCTTTTACTGTATTTGTGTTTCTTCCTACTTTATTTTGCTTTTGCGTCATCTTAAAAGTACTCAATTGTATTTATTACTGCTTGGTGTAACTATCATTCTAAGCCTTTTGGTTTAAGCACTTGGGCTTCAGACCAGTTGTTTTACATTAAGAAGGTTTGTGGTCTGCACTGTTGTGGCAGGACAGGTAGCTTACATCGTCTAAGTTGGGAACTGCTGATTGAAGGCTCAGCGTCTGTTATTCTAAAAGTGTATTAGTTCTGGTTTAAGCACTTGGGCTTCAGGCCAGTTATTTTACATTAAGAAGGTTTTCGTGGTCCACACTCTTGTGGGAGGAGAGGCTGGACTCTGCCTTTCTGAGCTGGGAATTTCTGGTTAAAGGCTTGTAGTGCCTGCATATTTGAAATGTTTCTTACTGAAATTGGTGTGCCTTGTTTGCTGTAGCATAGACTAGATCCAGGCCTGCTGAATCTAGCTTTGTTTGTATAACTTGAGCACTAATCCAGGCCTTATTATTTGGATAAGGTTCCCTGCACCCCAGTGGCAGGCGTGTGCAGTTAGAACTTGTTTGATTGAAGACTACAGGAACAGGGCTCAGTTTTGAGACTTTTTTACTGGTTAATTGGGTAATTTGATTAAAAGCCTTTTCTGATTGCTTGTAGTCATCTAAAGCTGTTTTAAGTGTACTTTTTTACTGTTTGTAGTTGTTTAAAGCTGTTTTAAGTGTATGTTTTACTGTTTTTGCCTTATCTTTTCAAAACAAATTTTCCTTGTTTCCCACCTTTCTAAGCTAGTATAGTCTAGTTTTCAGGCTAGTGCTGAATTCAGGGCTGTGTTACAATTTTCTGAGTTGACCATACCTTACTTGGATAGAGGGAGGTTTCTCTGTTCACCTGTGAGAGAGGGAGCTTTGAGAACCCATCTGTCCCTGGAGGAGTGGTTCCAGCACAGAAGTTAGTAGTTTATATGCCAGTTTGGGCTAATTTCTCTCTCTTTCATTTCCCTGCTTCAAAAACGCATTTGCATGGTTTTGCAAGTCTGGGCAGTGCCAGTTAGCTAGGGCTAAATTTATCCCAGCTCCACCAAGTCTCCTCTTCAGTTTTTCCCTTGAAAGTAGTCTAACTCTCAACCTAAGCACTTAAAAAGCATCCTACAGTCCAGCACTTGCTTAGACCTAATAGCAAGCACTAATATACCCCGACACTTGATTGCCCAGCAGGGCAAGGCTCATTATTCACCCCTCACCAACCAAGAGACTAAGCAGCTCACCCTACTATTCAGGCATGACCAAAGGGCAA
This sequence comes from Protopterus annectens, assembly GCF_019279795.1. Taxonomy (NCBI): domain Eukaryota; kingdom Metazoa; phylum Chordata; order Ceratodontiformes; family Protopteridae; genus Protopterus; species Protopterus annectens. The sequence continues at coordinate 601,311,773 of NC_056749.1, forward strand.
TTTCAGGTATACTCTCCAGTCCAGCTGGTGAACCTGGGTATCCTGAGGCAATGTTACAACTGCCTCATGTACACAGACAACCCTCACCTCCTACCACAAAACATTAACATATGCGAGAGATGCAATTATATAGCTAAATTGGTGGCTAAACTCTCTCCGCCCAAGACTGGAACAGGCAGTCATGAGGAGAAGGCTAACACTTGCACCATACCTCCAGCCTCACATAGACATACTAAACCAGCACTGGCAAAAAATACACAAATACACAAAATCATACTTGGAGGCTCTAAATAAAAACCTGCAAAAGCATCACAGACTTCCAAAGCAGACACCCAAAAAACCTGCACCTCCCATCACAAACCAGACAACACATAAAACGCAAAATCAGTGTGCCGCACAATCACAGCCCTTAAGGCAAAATAACATACCTAACACACTAGTAATAGGTGACTCTATAGTCAGGCACACTGACGTCCCACTCACTAGGCTGGACAAGAAGGTTACTGTTAGCTCCCTGTCAGAAGCCAGAATCCGCCACATAACACAAGCACTCAAGTCACTCCAGAACAAGTACAAATATGACTCTGTCATTGTTCATGTTGGAGTGAATGACCTGAGACGTACCTCCCTGGACTACATGAATGACCTGAGACGTACCTCCCTGGACTACATGAAGAGAGACATGGAAGAGCTCTCTGATCATGTAGCCCAGGCAGGTATGACCCTGACCCTGAGTAGCATCTGGCCCTCACCAAGAATGATACCGTAGTATAAAGAAAAAATGATCAATTTCAACAATTGGCTAAGCTTCTGGTGTCATTCAAAGGAGATCCAGTGTCTGTCAGTGTGGGACGACATGCTCGACAGGCCTTGTTGCTTCACAAGAGATGGCTTGCACCTGTCACCTCTAGGCTTTCGAATACTGGCCAAGGCTCTTGCTGCCCCCCCATAGTGCCTTTTTTAGGCAAGGCTCAAAAGTCAAACCCACCTCCGTAAACAGCACAAATAAAAAAAATGAGGGTTATGCTACTCAACGCCATGAGTTTAAATCTCAAAATGCACGCTATATAATTGCATCTCTCGCATATGTTAATGTTTTGTGGTAGGAGGAGAGGGTTGTCTGTGTACATGATGCACTCCTCAGTATGGAGAAGGTCGACATCTGTGCAGTAACTGAAACCTGGTTCAAGGCTCCGCAGAGCACTCCAGCACTACCGGGCTACAAATCATACCACACATCTCGGCCACAGAACATGGACCGAAACACAAAAGGAGGGGGTGTATCCATATTCATCAAGGATACCCTACACCTCCAGGTTAGTGGCGCAGCATGATACCTCCGAGATCATCCATGTGCAACTAACATCAGGCAAATCTGCAATGCAAATTGTGGCCTGCTACAGGTCACCCTCCATGACCCAGGACCACCACTCTGCCTTTCTGGAGAGACTGGAAAACATGAAGGTGCTACCGAACACCCTGATATTGGGCGATTTCAATTACCCTACTGTTAACTGGGAAAACTACTCAAGTACAAACTCCCAGGTCCAGCGCTTCCTGGAATTTATCAACTCAAATGCCCTGGATGAGCTGGTAAACTCCCCTACCAGAGGTGAAAACATATTGGACCTGGTCATCACCAACATGGGCGACAGGTGTTCCACACCGGAGGTCAACCCGCCACAGGTTAGATCAGACCATAAACTAATCACTCTTGATGTCCACACCACCACCTCCAACCAAGGAAACCACAGTAAAAAAACTTTTCTATAGAAAACTTCAGTTTCACAGCCCCCACGCTAAAGGATAAGTGTCCAAGATGCAGGAACCTTTACAAATGCACTCTATGAGCACCTACAAGGATGCATGGATCGTGCCATCCCTAGCAAAACCAAGACTCACTCCCCTAAGAGAAGGAAACCAGTCTGGTGGACCCCTGCCATAAACAGGCTATACAATAGGAGGAAACTAGTTCAGAAAAAAAGCAAATCCCAAGAAGGAAAGACATCCCTGATCAGTATCAGTAAGAAACTAAGGTCCCTCATAAAATCCTCCAAGGCTAACTTCAAAAGAAAAATAGCCAAGGATTTGAAAGATAACCACAAAGCCTTCTTTAGCTATGTCAATAATCTAAGTGGCAACTTACAGATATGGTCTGAGCTAGTGCAAACTAGTACAAAATATACTGAACCCACTGATATTGCCAACATCCTGGCAGATAGATTCAGTGCAAACTGCACCCCCCCTCTCACCCCCAAAAGGGCCCACAACAATACTGGAAAAGTGTAGTGTCCCAGAAATCATAGACGCACAGGTGAAAACAGCCCTTTCAAAAGCCAAAAGCACAGCATCAATGGGGCCAGATGGTGTCCCAAGCTGCATCTTGCACGAACTACAGAACGAACTAACCCCCCACCTAAACACACTGTTCAACCTCAGCCTCTGCACAGGCTACGTGTCCATAGAATGGTGCACAGCAACGGCTATTCCGCTCCACAAAGGAGGGGCCACAACTGACCCTGGTAACTATTGCCCCATAAGCCTGCCTAGCCTGGTCTGCAAGGCTATGGAGCGCATCATCATGGAACTCATTAACAAAGACATTGGGAACCACCAAACACTTGACCTGACCCAGTTCGGCTTTGTTAAGGGCAGATCATGCCTACTAAACCTGGCTGACTTCTTCGAGACAGTCACCAAGGCCATAGATGAGGGGAAGTAGTTGACACAGCCTACCTTGACCTCAGCAAGGCTTTTGACACCATTCCCCACTAGGGAATTATAGAAAAACTCACCAGCCTGAACATAAACCCCTACGTGACAAGATGGGTTGCCAACTGGCTTACAGACAGAACTCACACGGTAAGAATAGTGGGCTCCAGGTCTGACTCTAAACCTGTCACAAGTGGTGTCCCACAAGGCTCAGTCCTGGGACCCCTACTGTTTGGCATATAATTCTCAGAAGTACAGGCAAACACTAGAGGACTATGGTTAACCCAAGTTCGCCAATGACTGCAAACTGGGAGCCATAATTGACTCTCTGGCTGACACAGACCTTCTCCAAAAGGGCCTTACTGAGATGGACACCTGGTGTCAGAGTCATGGTCTCAAGCTAATTGAAAAAAGGCATAGTCATCCCGTTTGGGAAAAACAAAACACCCATGAATTACCACATAGATGGCAGCCCCCTTAATACAGAAGAGGTAATAAGAGATCTGGTGACCCAGGTAGATAGTAATCTCTCCTTTGACAATCATATTGCCAAAGTAGTTAGGAAATCCTTCTATGTAGCCCATCTAATTACTAAAGGGTTTGCATCTAGAAATAAAGAGGTTATAATGCCCCTCTACTCATCACTTATCAGACCCATCATAGAGTACAATGCCCCATTTGGGATGTACCCTCACAAGACACTTCCAACAGCTGGAAGGACCACAAAAGTACCTCATCAAGAGGATTACTGGCCTCAAACATATGTCCTATGCAGCCTGACAGGAAAAACTCCAGCTGTACTCAGTGGCATATCGCTTACTCAAAGGTGATCTCTACCCGACTTACAAAGCCATGTCCAACTCAGAATTGATGGACATGCTCCATCTAAAGAAATCCAAGTCACTGTGAGCCACTCGCTCTAGGGAGCTAAACCACACCACAAAAATAAATAGAACATGCTGGAGGGATAGATTTCTGTCACAGACACTCCCCATGCTTTGGAACAAAATTCCTAACTACATTAGGCAGAGACCCTCACTAACCCTCTTCAAGAGAAACCTTGACGAGTGGATGGGTAACAGAAAATACACCCCTGGGATCACTTCACTGGCTCTTCTTGACAAAGGCTCAGTTAATTAATCAATGGGGTGGTGAAAGCTGACACACTCTGGCTAGGCTTATAAATGCCCTCGGGCAGATAGCCTAGTACCTACCTATGAATGGGGAATATACCCTTTTCCCCACTGTAGTATGTTCTTAGAATTGGCATATATAATTTGCAGGTGGTATGGGGGATGCAGGGAGGTTTGTCCCCCTTCAAAATTGTAGATTTTTTTTTTTAAATTCTAGTTTTTAGAAACTCTATCATATGGTCTCAACCATATAAATTTCAAGTATCCAAAAACTTAATAATATGATATATATATATATATATATATATATATATATATATATATATATATATATATACACGCATACAGATGTCGTATATAGAATCTGCTGTATAACACATGAAATATTTCGTAACGTAGGCTTATGGAATGATTATTTTCACAAGTAATAACATGAGCCATGAACTCAGCCTACAGTACAAGATATTTCATGGGTCTACTTCATTTCATTGAAAACTCATTTCACTGAAACTCAGCTGCCCAAGCACAATTCACTGAAAGCTCACTTCACTGAAAACTCATTTGACTGAAACTCATTTTGTAGAAAGGTATATGCTCTGCTCCCCACTGTAGTGCCAACAGCAGGCATATTGGTATGCTTATGAACTGCATGTTGTGCATGTCACTGTAATACTTAAGAGCCAAGGGTGTTGCTTGCATGCATCAATTGTATTGTGAATTCGCACAGTAATGTTTGTAGGAGTTTGCCTGTCAGTGTGTGCTTAGGAGGAAGTAGCATATCAGAAGAAAATGTGCACAGTAGTGTAGAATGTGTGATATCCGCGGTGGTGGTGCTGCGGTAGCGTTTTCGCCTCACAGTAAGATGCTGTCTGGTTCAATTCTCAGCTAGAGCGTCTTCTGCGTGGAGACATGTGTGAATGGGTGTACCTTCGTTGAAGGTTGTGCGTCAGGGCTGGCAACTCGGCACGTAAAAATCAACTGCCAATCATTAGCGGACCGGAGTTCCACTGTGGCGACCCCTAACTGGGAAAAGCCAAAAGACACATTCAGTGTAGAATGTGTGATAAAGGTACATAATGGACATTATACATGAATAGTTTCACATTCTGATGTCATGCTGTTATGCATATTGAATTTGGTTATTGAATGTTTGGAAATATGCACACCATGCTAAATACATGCTAATAATGTTACAGATAAGGGGCACACATCATACAAATGGGATTGTCATGGCCTATAATACAAAAGTAAGTGACTAACATACATTATGATCAACATCTGAAGTTATACATGCACATATGCAGTGCAGTATGACAGCCCACAGCTCGCACGTATGTAGCAGCCATGGTATGATTATCAGGAAATTAATCTAGTAAGGATCTGTATGGAAGCAGATATAGAATCCTGTAAGCATGTGATATCATAAGTAACGGACTGTAAAGCACATGCAAGTGGAGTGGGAAAATGGAAAATGCATGCACAAAGTGTGTTGCAGTATATGCAGTGGTAGTTACCAGAATAATGTGGCAGAAGTAACACTGGTTACATCTATAACTATGCAAGCAATACTTGCATAAACTAGGAAATGGTATAATAGTAATAATGCATTGCTTATCCAACAGTATACAGGTTGCATATACAGAAAATGCTGGTGTGACTCAAGTGTGAACATGTATGTTACAGAAAATGAGCTGTACAACACAAGAGACAGACATCAACAATTCAACCTGTAACAACTCAGTAAACATGTCAACAGATGTACATTAAATGCATAATAGTTTTACATTCTGTTATGCATGTTCATACATTAATATACATCCTGTGGCATCAGACATGTCAAACACCACTAATATGCACAGTATGTAGAGGCCAATATGATAATCATTTCCACAATGTTAGGGTGATAAAATAAGACGCATACCACAGTAACATTACTATAGATGAGGATGGACAAACTTATAGCTTTGCCATGTGAAAATATCACTGGCCCAGTTGCTGTACCAGTGATCTGGTGGTCATGAGATGTGTTTGTTGGGACACACTATGAGTCCATGCAGAGGTACTTGTATTATGATGGGACATACCAGCTATAGTCTAACCATAATGAGCTGTATGTGCACAGTGCAACACAGACATCAGGGATGTAAGGAGGACATGGATGGGACATGCAACAGGCGGTCTACCCTTCCCAACTGGTGGCATACTGATATGTGTCAGGGAACATATTGCAAGATTTATATTATGGCACTGCTTAAGCACTGTGTCAAGCTGTTTGATAGAACATACAACAGATGTCACACTATTGCTGTGCAGCCAGTGCTGCAATAATCTGTTCATGTATGTGCTGCTGACCCTCATGTAACACATGGGTCTGGTGTGCTATGTGGTCAGTTACATTATCAAGAACATGCATTTCATTGTCATGACAGTGCTCAGAATGATCATGTGCCTGTAATAGTAGGCATACACCTTCAGACATGTCCATGTATCTATGCCACTTCCCACATGCCATCCTACAGACATTATTTTCCCATTGTGGGGCTGTGAAACCAAAACTCTCAGATTCACCTGGGGACAGGTGTTCAAGGCTGTCTCCTTGACCCATATCTGAAGCTCCACCACCTGCAGATTAGCTAAGTGAACTACCTCTTGTATTGGAGGTTATACCCCAAGCCACGGGATTGCCCTACCTGGGCTTGGCAAAGTTAACCCCAGTGCAGTGTCCTGCATGTCACTGGCTGTACTGTTTCTATGTACCACATCACACACTGCATCAGAACTAGTGGGGGCAAGAAACAGGAAGTGGACGGGCCGCAAACACAGCAGTTGCACAGATAAACAGATGTGTGCAAACATTTTAGGACATATACTAGAGCCTAATTAAATGGAATGTAAATATGCACATACCTGGTCGGCATGGCCATGGGTGGTGTAATACTCCTACATAATGGAGAAGGTCATTATTAGGCATGGTCATACCTACTTGTAACAGCATGCTGTCATAGCACACAGAGGCACTCTTACAAGGCATGACCTCCTTGAAGTTCACCTCTGACTGCAAATGTTGTGATGGAATTGAGCAATACACAAGAACATGCACTATGCGTACGTTTTGAGCACTAATATGTACATATGTTTATCACATGTATAGCACTACAGTTATGCATAGTAAGTCACCCTAGCATGTACCTAGTAGTCTTGGAACACTTGGTCAGTGTGATGAACCTGTATAGAGGAAGTAGTCATCAATATGTATGCTCACCACTACTCATAACAGTAGGCTCTTACAGCACACAGAAGCACAGTTACTAGGCATGTACTCCTCAGAGCCCACATCCAGCTATAGTCATCATTGTGGAACTGGATGATACATAAGAACAGACAGCATGTGTAAGTGTTTAGAGCTAATACATACAGATGCTTATCACACATATCAAACTATATTCATATATAGGAGTGTAAAGCAATATAACTAACAAATACTATAAGATTATGTATTATAACAGCATACATACCAAGGTGTCTAGGTATACCTGCCTCAATTCTGCCATTGGGAATATGCCTATTTTGGCATGCCCTGTAATGAGATGCCAAGAATAATACTGTTTCATCCAGGGGAAGTAAAGGTGGCCCTCCACCCATGGCATTCCTGTCCTTTTCATAGTGCTGGACATAATTTGCTGCCTAGAGTATTGCCGGCAATATGGCTTCTGTGACTAATTATGACCACCACAGCATTCATCATGATGGTGATGTCATGCCTAACCTATGTACTCCACATGGTATTGCCTGTCAGGCCCAGAAGGTGTCTGTGATGCTGGTGCAGGGCTTCCGATATGGTTTCATTTTCTCTTACTGAGAAGTTATGTTATGCTCTATGACTCATCTTCAACACACAAGTACATGCATATCAGGATATAAAATTATGTTACATATATCCAGGAGTACTCTCTAAAAGGGTGTCACTTAAGCATGACAAACCTATGTACTGCTATGACATTGCAGCATACCCCTTGGGCATTTGATATTTATTGCTACATATCACATTATCCTTATTACTCACAAAAACATATGGATATGTAATGCACGAAGCATAACAGATATACATATGCATGACAGTCAGACAATGTGGATTTCAAACCTATGTCCATGGGATTGCTCACACAGCAAAAATCATCAATTTAACCACTACTCCAGCAACACAAGGATGCTTAACTTGTTTGGCCTGTAGTGCGTATATGCATTCACCTGTTAAACTCAAAATCCCTATCTGATGTCAAACAAAACTTACACATATAATATACAAGAAATTGACCTGTCTCAGCCTTAACACATAGTGCCATAACACAAAAGAGTAAGCTCATTTTAAGTAGCTGAATATAATGGATATCTAGAAAGTATCACATATTTGCAAGTTAAAGCAGAGTATCTGTAGAACATGCAAAACTATTACACTTAAATAAGATTATCAAGTAGCTAACCAATGTTATTAATACACAGTTGAAGATAAAGGATGTGCAGTATGTTATATACATGCACATTCAAATGAATGCTGCAGCTAACTAAACAGTGACAGTAGATTCACTCGTAATCCATCAGAATCCAAGGAACACTGTGCAGTGCCTGTGCATTCAGTGGTAATCCATCAAAATCCACAACCTACAAGGAACACTCTGCAGTGACTGTGCATTCAGTGGTAATCCATCAAAATCCACAACCTACAAGGAACACTCTGCAGTGCCTGTGCATTCAGTGGTAATCCATCAGAATCCACAACCAAGGAACACTCTGCAGTGCCTGTGCATTCAGTGGTAATCCATCAGAATCCACAACCTACAAGGAACACTGTGCATTGAGTTGTAATCCATCAGAATCTACAACCTATAATGAAGCAGCAATATGGTTCAAGATCTGAATCGTATAAGAAACCAATGGGAAGATAATGTCAGAAAGGCATATTTACAAACAGTTGCAAATAGACTTAAGAAGGATAAAAAACATTGACTGACAATCATGGGAAGTAAACCCCAAATATAAAACTGACAGGTGCAGAATATGCAAGTAGTAAATCCCTACAATATACTCAGGAAATGTATGAAATCTGTGGAATCTGTAAACGTAAACTTCACCAATGAAATAAAGAATGTGAATGAATCTACAAGTACAAAGAGTAAAACATGACTACATATTAAAATGAATAGTTACCAATGCAGCTTATAAATGAAAGTCTCTACACATGGCATAAGTACAGTTTATCTATACATAATTCATGGATTGGAATATCAGAATATAGACATACGAACAGTAAACTTTTCCATTAGTTTACTGTTTCCTTATGTGTTAGGATATACTTAAGGACAAACGTCCACACTTGTCTTAAATAGCATTTACTGGGTACATAATTTATGAACTTCATTAGCATAGAATGTTTCTGAATCGTATTCATATAGGTCTGCATAAACTCTTGTATTTCAGCACATTAGCCAGCAGTTTAGCAAAAATGTTCAGAATTCACACAGTTGCCCAATATTAGCCAATGTGTATGTGCATAGGATATCAGTGTTGTCAAAGAAAAGGCTGATGATAAGCTCATTGTGCCAAATGTAAAACATGAGGGGGCTACAATTCCAGATCATTCCTTTGCTACCCGCAAAATGACTGATACCTAAGTGAGCAATTGTCTGAGAGGATTTCAAAATCTTGGTTTCAACTATTAAGACAGAATATGCCAACTGATAGAAGGCTGAAACATGTCCAGGCAACCAACTGGACTGACAAGGAGACCCTGCAGCTGCTGACCATCTATGTTCAACATGAGGTGAGAGACGAGTACACAACAGAGGAACGTCATTATGATCAATGTCTGGAACTGGATCTACAGAGAGCTTCACCGATGAAGAGTGATCTTCATGACAGGAGTTCCCATGCCCACCAACATTACAGTGACCATCAGAGAGAGCAACACCAACTACAAGATTGGTCTGTCTGGTCCAAAGAGAGACCCTCTGGATTCCTACCATAAGTGAGACATCCCACAATATCTCCTTCTCCAGTGTTTTTTTTTTATTGGCTAAAGGGCACAGAAATCAGTTTTCAAGCTTTTTTTTTTTCCTAATAGAAATCAGGCAAGTTTGCATGGAGCTGCCTACCAAGCAGCAGTGGTTAGCAGTGCCATGTATAGTAGCAAACACCTAGACAGTAAAATTTCCCTATAATGTTACAGTTAGGTCCAAAACCTGTTCAACAGTGGGGCATTGAACAGGAACTGAGTTTACAGTAGTTAGTATGTGCATCAAATAGCACTATCATATTGTAGCACTGTGTAACATCTTGCCCTTAACCCCAAAACTACCCTAGGAGACCCCCCCTTAAAACACAATCCTTAATCCTAAATAGCCCACCCTATAACAGGTCCAGACAACATGGATATGTGTTGTCAAAATAACTCTGTGGCCAATTCGGTAGATGTTGGCACCCTAAGGCAATGTAGTAATTGTCTCATGTTCTCAGGCAACCAGTTACTCATTAAAGAAAATAACAGTATGCGAGAGATGTAAGTATACAATTTTCTTTGAGGCAAAAATCTTGCATATTGCCAAGTTTGTCGGGTATACCAACACTATATTTCACACACACACACACACACACACACACACACACACACACACACACACACACACACACACACACACACACACTTATACACACACACACACTTATACTGAGGTTCTTAAAAGAAACCTTCCCAAATCACAAAACCCTCCAAAGACCAGTAATGATAACACTGCTCCTCAGTAATTACTTAAACGCCCACCAAAACCAACACCAAACATCTCACATTTGTCCCTTAAGATCAAAGCCCATAAGACAAACATATACTTTACCAAATACTCTTGCCACTGGGGACTGCATTGTGCATCACACAGGTGTCCCACTCACCTGGTTAGACAAGGAGAATAGTTAGTTGCCTATCAGGAGCCAGGAACACATATTTACACCAACAGCAGCACAGACTGGGGCCAAAGGTGAAAATGTCTCAATCTACATTACAAGTTGGTTAAACAAGATAATGCTATGCAGCTTATACAGGTGCAAGTTAGGTGCAAGTCACCATAGTTAAAGTACCTCACCAACATGGGAAAGCATTGCCCCCCCCCCCCCCAAGTCATGTCCTCACTAGTGAGGTTGGATTACAATCCTGCCTCCAATTAAATAAAAATCAACCAGAAAACCCAGCTAAACCATTAACAGTTGGGGACTATTCTAAGGCCAACTACATCCTGTTAGGTAACAGTTTGTCAGAATTCAAGGCTATGCAGATTTATTCACAGTCTGTATATCAAACATGTGCATGTCTGCATAAAAGCTGCCATACCAAATGGAAATGAACCCAAAACAAACACTAAAACCAAACCTCACTGGTGGAATACGCACCTAAACAGAATATATAATAAAACAGAAAATGTATGACCAGAATCAGTAAGAGCCATTCCCTTAAAGACAAGTTCTTTCTTCTACAACTAAACAAGAAACTAAAAGGTATAATTAAGCCCTTAAGTGCAGCTATGAGGTCAGGATAGCCTTGCAGGCTAAGGACAATCAAAAGGCCTCCTTCTGCTATGTCCAGAATCTTAAAGGCAACACAAAGCAGTGTGCTGAACTGGTGGTGAATGGTACTACCGGCGTTGATCAAGGTGAGACAACGAATCTACTGGTTTATAAATGAGCTCATACTTCATCCTCCCTGCCAGCTTCACCAGGTGAAATCCCCTTCAACATACTTACCCCAACTATTAGCAGTACCAGGTGCTGGCGGCACTCACTAAAGTCAAGAACCCAGCCTCAATGGGTCCTGACTGCGTCCCCGGTTGCCTTCACAGCAGTCTAAAACATGACCTATTAGGGCCACTTGAGGCACTCCAACTACAACCTTGGAACAGGCTATGTTCCAAGTGACTGGAGGACTGTAGCAGTCAGTACCCTCCACAAGAGCAGATCATCAACTGACCCAAGGAATTACAGACTCACAAGTCTAATGTGCAAAGCCATGGAATGAATGATCATGGAAATGATAAACAGACAATGGCAACCTGCAGACACTGCACTTATCCCAGTTTGGCTTTGCTAAGGGAAGGTCATGCTTACTTAACCTGGTTAGCTTCTGTGAGAGGGTTACCAAGGCAATGGATGAGGGTAAAATAGTGCATACTGCTTATCTTGACCTGGCCAAGGTATTTGATACAGTACCTCACTCAGACATTGTTGACAAGCTTTCTGACCTGAGCATTAATCCCTATATAACTTGCTGGATTATTGGCTGATTCACAGATAGGATGCAAGAAGTCAGGATCAGTGGTACCACCTCCACCAAGAGACCAATCACCAGTGGAGTGCCCTAGGACTCTGTGCTGGGCCCGCTCCTCTTCGGCATCTACTTCTTGGAAGTCAAGGCTAGCCTCTTACCCACCAGTTTCACAGATGACCGCAAACTGGGAGCTATCAGAGATTCCCCTCAAGACACAAATATCTTGCAAGAGGGTTTAACTCAGACAAATGACTGGTGCCAAAGCCTTGGCCTAAAACTTGGTGTTAAAACATTGTTACAATGCCCTTTGAAAACTGTCAACCAAAGTTAATTACTCCACTGATAAAACATGCCTAAGAGTTGATCCAGCAGTAAGGGATCTGGGAACATATGTAGTCAGCCATTTGGCCTTTGATCAACAAAGATAAGAAAATCATTCTATATCACCCAACTTATAGGTAAGAGTATAGCATTCAGGTACACTCTACTCAGCCATTATCAGATCGGGTGTAATGCCCCTTTGGCATGTATCTAACTAGGTACTTATACCTGTTGGAATGCCTACAAAGGTTTCCCGTTTTTTAAATTACTCCAAGTCTTTTGGGTGTCTCCTACCATGATGGGAATGGACCCCATTCCTAAATCAAAGTGCAATTAGAGCTGATGAAATTAGTATTGTTCCAATCTTTGATGTTAGCCAGAAGTGCTCTTTGCATCACCCACATTGTGCTCAGAAATGACTCCTGCAATTTATACAGAGTTACATGCACTGGTAACATATCTAAGTATGATTGTAAATCCTTTGGTTTATAAGACTCATTATTCCTACTACTATTGGAACTGTCTGGGTATCCTTCTTCCACAGTACCCTCATTTCTCAGTACAAATCCTGGTATGTTATGAATTTGTGTCTCTCTGTACATAAGACCCTGTAGTCACTGGGTGTAGCGATTTCAATGATCAGTGCTACCTTTGTGTTCTTTTCATGGATGATTACATCTGATTTTCTTGCATCTATTTTATTTTAACTGTTGGAAATGGGTGATCCCATGTGATATAAACTGCATCATTTTCTATAATGCTTTGAGGCTTATGTTTCCAATGTTTTTCAGCTACTTCAATATTATATTTGCAATATCCCCAATGCAACAGTCTTGCAATATTATTATGCCTTTCAGTATACAGTCCTTCTGCCATTAGTATATCACAACCAGCAAAAGATGTGAGACTGTTTCCAGTTCTGTTTTGCAAAACCTACATTTGTCTGTTTCTCCCGCATGTTCAATGGATTTGATAAACCAACATGTTAGTCCACTGTCTTGGGCTGCCAATATTAACCTTTCATCTTTTGGTTTAAATTCACCATTCCTTAACTATTCTTGTGTTTAACCCTCATCAACATGAGGTTGTTTCAAGAGTTTTCTGTACTAGCAACTATATTCATTTTCCACATTTCTTGCCTTCTCATCTCATCTGTCACCTTATATTCTTTCTTCTGTTTTAGGCACATTCAGTTGTTGCCTGATTTTTGTCTACTTCTGGTTTGATTTCCATTCCCACTTGACACCAATATGCTTCTGCTAAACTAAGCAGGGAAATCATCTTAGGCTTATTCTCCACATGTTTTAAAACTTTCACTATGTTTGGGCCTTGTGAGGTCAGCAGATATGTATGCAGTCCTACGATTGGGGATCTATACATTTAATCAATTTCGAGGAGGCCCATACCTCCTTCAGAACAGGGAATAAATAATCTTAGTCTACACTGATTTTTATAAATCATTTGATAATCCTGAAGCATTTTTCTTATCTTCCTGTCAAATTGATCCAATACCTTTTGGGGCCAGTCAATCATACCAAAACTGTAAGTTAGGACAGGAAAAGCAAATTGGTTTATGGTGGCCCAAGATAGTGGATTACATACAAAGCTGTAGATGTCAGAGCTGTTTCAGTATTAATTTTAGTCAACTAAAATATTCCTTACTAAGTTTTATTCAGAATTGTTCATGTTTTATTGTTGATCTTTCATCATTTCCAACGTAATTATACACTTCCTCTTGCTCAAGTTCTTTTGTATCATATTCCTGTCACAGGCTGTTTTCTTGATGCTACAGCTTTCCTGCTTTAAAGGTTGCTTTTGCACATTTATCAAGACCAAATGACATTCTTATATTATCTGAAAAAAATTTTACCACTTGCAGCTGTGCTTTCAGTTCCTCATCTGAAAAACTATAGTTTTAAACCATCCACAAAAGAAGATGAGAAGTCCTTACACTTTTCTGGAAACCAAATTGTAGCCATGACCTAATTTGTTAGACAGCTTAATGGCTTAGGGGCAAGACAAAAGAGCAGATATGACTAAGTAATCCTGGAATATTCACCTTTGAATTTTTATCCCTGGAATAATAACTTGTCCTTTAACATGGCTTAACTGCAAAGTGGTTTACCACTGTTTCATGGTTGCTGTAATGTAATCGATCAGTGTAGGGTGTATCTTATACATTTTTAAACACTTTTTTATCCATGTATGTGGGATATTATGAAATACTGTTTTGCAATCCATCCATGCAATCTTTAGATTCTTCCCCTTTTTGTAGTTCTCCATTATGGCTTTATTTAACAACAAATGATCCTTTGTTCCATAGGATTTTCTTTTACCTTTTTGTAATATTGCCATGGTTGAGTTTTCTTCTAAATTACTATAAACTGTCAGTACCAGTTCCAGTGTGTAGTTTATACATCATCAGAAGGCAATTTATTGGTCTATAGTTTTTAGGAAAGCTTGAAAGTTTGCTCTTGTATTGCTTTTCCTTTTGTTAACTAGGTTGGGGTCAGTTCAGGGTGCGCATATAAATAGCTGTTACTCATGGCTAAAGCTTCATGTGAAGATGTTAATACTTTTAGCCAGAAGTTAGGTACTGCATCTGGGCCTGAGGTTTTCCATTTAGGAGCTTTCTTAACTTTGTTTTAATTTCTATGGCCATTTCTTCATCCCATTGCATCGTATCCTGCACATTTTAACTTATTCTTTCTTCTATCCATTTGGCATCTTTGTTGTGTTCCAGAGGATCTTCACAGATATTTCACTAAAATGTATCTATTTCTTCTTTTTTTGGTGCTGTCTGAATTCCTTTTGCTTTGTTTCCCAATTCTCTATAAACCTTTTTTAGGTTATCAATAAACTGCTTATTTTGTATTATACCATGACCCCCCCAAAACGTGCACGCTGATTGGCCAGCGTGCACATTGTAAATAGAGTTATACTAATGGAAAAAGGTCCGGTCACCCGGACTTTTTTCCATTAGTATAACTCTACTTTTAAAACACTGTCTCGCTATGTTAAATGGGTTTAACATAGCGAGACAGCTTTAAAATAAGCAACGGAGATCTCCGTTGCTTATTTTAAAGCTGTCTCGCTATGCTAAACCCATTTAACATAGTGAGACAGGTTTTTAAAAAAAAGCAACGGAGAAAGCAAGATCTCCATTGCTTTTTTTACTGTTCGCTATGTTAAATGGGTTTAACATGCGAGACAGTTTAAAATAAGCAACGGACATCTCCGTTGCTTATTTTAAAGCTGTCTCGCTATGTTAAACCCATTTAACATAGCTTAAACAGTAAAAAAGCAACGGTGATCTTGCTTTCTCCGTTGCTTTGCCACAACTCTGATGTACTGCGCAGGCGCGCAGTGCATCAGAACTGCCGCGGATACCAGACATCTGTGGAAGGGCAGTAAACAGGCATTATACTATGCCATTATTTAAGAAAAGTAATAGTTTCTTTTCTTAAATAATGTCATGGTATAATAGCAATAACCCACTTCTGGGTGTGGGTAATGCTGTATTACCCACGGTTGGCTTTGTTTGGTCCTCGGCCGCCTCGGGACCAAACCACGCCAACCGTGGGTAAATCCAGCATTACCCACACCCAGGCGTGGGTTATTGCTATACTTTTCCTTTCTATTTATCTGCACATCAGTTTTTCTGCCTGGGCTGATATTTTTAATTTATCATTATTTGCAATAGTGCACTCTAGATCCTGATCTGTCCTGATACTGTGTATTTCTTTTATCACATCTATCTGAATATTTTTGTTGATTTGGTCCTTCTGTACTATAACAGTGAATTGCTTTACAGTTTTCTCTGCTCGATACGTCCAAGATGGCATGTGATTTTCCCTTTCCTTTCCCTTACTGTCTTGTGTTTTTCTGATAAGACTTAATCTGTTATTTTTTTTTTTTTTAATTTCTTTTTATTAGGGTTATATCAAAACAAAATGAAAACAGGAAAAAAAAAAAAAGTTAACAGAAAATAAACAACACTCAACACACAGCCATAAAAACATAGAGCCTATATACAGAAATAACCTATATACAGATCTCATCTATATCAACCTATGTTGCATACAGAGTTATGAAGTACAATCATGACAGAATGTGTTTAGATAGCAGTTTCCAAGTGTCCTTCTGGGTCCTTTTATTCCTCATGGAATACCATAGATAAGACTTAATCTGCTATTAATTTAGCTGCACAGTAATATCTTATTTACTTCTGTTATATGACATGAATTTCTATGAAAACGCATAGTTACTGTGTTCGTTTCATCAAATTTCTAACTTTTGGGGTTTTATTGACTTTCTGAAGTCTATCTCTTTCATTGATCTTAATATGTCTCTCCATCTCTATTAAATCAAGCAACTCTTATATCACTTTCTTCTAAGCTGAGGACACATATTTTGTTATCCATTTCCTGCGGGTATTCTCCCTAATGTTCCAGAGCATCTTTCTGTGCCACATTCTCTTCAGTTTCATCCTGTGTCATCCATTGCTCATTCATATGGCCTATCACTCCACAATATTGACTGCTTCAGGAGATGCCACAGTTTCCTGTTCCTTCACTTTCTGTGCAACTCCAACTAAACTTTTGTATTGGCTTCATACAGAAGGCACCAAACTACTGATCTGATGTTTGCCACTCCACTGGTTTGTCCTTAATTTGGGGATCTGTTGCTCTATGCTGCTGTGGTGTTAGAGTTAGATTTCCTATACTGAACCCTTCACTTCACAGGTAATCTGTAACCTCGGTTTCTATTTCTTTAACTTCACCATTACTAAGCCCCTTTTCTTATTTTTTTTTGTATTGTAAAATGTTTCATATCCAGATGCCTTTGTCTGTATTTCATCACAAAGATCACTGGTGATGCTCTTTTTGTATTGATTAATTTTGCTTTCTCCTTATTATAAATATTGTACCATACTAAGTCCGTTTTTCTTTCCCATGTACATATTTCTTATTCAGATGCCTCCTGCTCCTCCTGTTTCTTTTTACTTGGGGGACTTGTAACTCCATCACTGTGATATAGCCGGTGTTAGACTTTCTACACTAAATCTTTCACTTCTCATGTATTCCACAACTTCAGTTTCTATTTTTTTACTTCTACCTTACTAATACTCTGTTCTGTGTTCCCTCTTTGTGATCTTATTTTTTGTATTATAACATTGTCCAGATCTGGATGCCTTTGCCTGCATTTCTCTTCAAATATCTTTTGAGCTGCTTTTTTGTATTGATCAATTTGGCTTTCTCCTTTAAAAATATTGCACTATATCAGATCTCCTTCTTTCCAATGTCCATATTTATTTTTTAAACTTTTCAAAAATCTCTAGATTTTGTTCTTTATAGTTTTGCACTTCCTCATTTGCTTCTTTTTCCAAATGACCCAAAGTTTCTCGGTCTATATAATGTTTTTTCATAAATCTGTTATATTAATGAACACAAATTTGCATTTGAAGATTTTGACAGTCTTTCTTGTGCAAGCATTTTTCTTTCCTTTAATTTCTCTCTTAATCTTTTTGTATAATCTTCTGTCTGGAAAATCTGGGCTACTTGCATAATAGTAACAATATCAAATGTTGTTCTTATCCCCAATACTCCACTTTACCATCTTAATGGCTCCTTTTTGGTCTGGTAGTTTTTGTGATTTTTTGTGGACTACTACTTCCTTCTACAACAGGAGAGTCATCCTCCCCCCGAGCCTGGCCTGGACCCATTGTAGGAATCTTTCTGTCTCTTGAGGATTCTATACTGTCATTTTTTTCCAGTCCTGGCACCAGTGTGCCATCAGGACTGGCCACTTTTTTTATCCTGGGACTTGTGCACCTACCTTTGTCTATGATATATGCTAGATGAGTGGAAGACAGTCACTGTCATCCCTTTGCACAAAGGTGGAGCATCCACCAGTCCAGGAAATTATAGACCCATCAGCCTAACTTGCCTAATCTGCAAGGCGATGGAGTGGATTAACAAGGACATTGGCAACCTCCAAACACTTGATCCCACACAGTTTGGTTTCAAGGGAAAATCGTTCCTATTAAGTTTGGTCAACTTCTTTGAGACAGTCACCAAAGGCATGGACAAGGGGAAGATGGTGCACACCACCTACCTTGACCTGGGTAAAGCCTTTGATACTATTCCCCACTTGGGTATAAAAGATACTCTCTCAACTAGGCATCAATCCATATGTTACCAGATGGGTAGCAAACTGGCTCATTGATAGAACCCACCTAGTCAAAACAGGGGAAGCCACATCAGTCAACCCATAATAAGTGGTGTACCCCAGGGATCAGTCTTATGACCTTTGTTGTTTGGGATATACTTTTCTGAGGTGCAGAGCAAGACCAGTGGGCTATGGCTGACCAAGTTTGCAGATGACTGCAAGCTGGGTGCTGTCATCAATTCCCCTAGTGATGTGCACATTCTCCAAGAGGTTCTCACCCAAACATATGAATGGTGCCAGAAACATGGCCTCAAACTGAATGCCAAAAGGTGCATCATCAGCCCCTTTGGGGAGAGTGACGTCCCCACAAATTATCACATTAATAACAAGGTTCTAAGCACGCAATCAGTTGTGAGGGACTTGGGCACCCAGGTTGATAGAATGACTTTTGACCACTATATTGCGTCCACTGTATGGAAAGCTTTCTACATGGCCCACCTCATTAGTACGGGTATCTCATTCAGGGACAAGGTGGTCATAACATCCCTGTATTCTTCCCTTATAAGACCCATAACTGAGTACAATGCCCCTTTCAGCATGTACCTCACAAAGCACATGCAGCAGCTGGAGAGACCACAGAGGTCTCACCAGGAGAATCCATGGCCTCAAACATCCACCTGACACAGACAGGCTAAAGGCCCTGTCCCTCTATTCAGTCTCCTACAGATTCCTCAGAAGTGACCTCTGTCTGGCATACAAAGCAATCTCAGACCCCGCCTTGATGGGACTGCTGCATATCTGCAAGTCAAGCTCAAGTAGAGTAACCCACATGCGCAACCTCAGCTTGGTCTTTGACATCGATAGGACTTGTTGGCGGGATTTTGTCAAAGAGATTCCCCCTTCTGTAGAATAGACTCCCGCTCCACATCAAATAGAGTACCTCATTAACCCTTTTTAAGTGCAACCTGGATAACTGGATTGGGAACAGAAAATACACCCCTGAGATTCCACCTGTGTCCCTGCTGGACAGAGGCATTGGTCACTGACTTGTCGGAACAAGGGTTAAATTCTTGGCTAGACTTGTAAGGGCCTCAGGGCCAACAGCCTAGTAACTTCCTATGATCCTATATAAAAATACAACCTATATATTGGTGTTGTCTTGGTGAGATTTTGTAAAAAAAAAAAGTCATCACCAAAACTTGAGGATGAATTCAACTCTAGCAATACTACTGTCCTTTGCTTGCTGATTTTATCATCGCTCCATTCAGACCCCCTATATTACAAATATTTTTCACAGACACAGGAGAATTCAGGTCATGAATATCCTGTCTTACACTGATCATCTGAAGACCATGTCACTGTATTCAGTCTCCTACAGGCTGCTGAAGAGAATGTTTGCCTGGATTGCAGGGATTCCTCAGACCCAGTCCTGTTGCACATATGCAAAACAAATAGCACCAGAAACACTACATCCAGGCACCCGCACTTTACTTTTGACATAAAAAGAACATGTCAGAGGGACAGATTTGTGTCCCAAAGGATCCCCCCACTACAGAATAGGCTCCACATCCATGTAAAACAGAGTTTTTTTCTGACCTTATTCAAATGAAACCTTGACATTTGGATGGGAAATTGTAAATTTACAATGGGTCTGGCCCCCATGTTCCCTATGGACAGAGGTAATCAATAAGAAACATTTTATCCTAAAAGCCCCCCTACAAATCCTTAGATACCTCCCAATTAACATGTCTGCCCATATAAATGCCTATGATACTATGGGACCCAAATGGTTTGGGATGCATGGCTAGGCTTGTAAGAGCTGTAATGGTTGATAACCTAGTAACAACCTATGAACCTAACTTGTGAGTCTATAAAAAAATTAATTGATTAATTAAATTTTTCATTGTAGCATGTTTACATTTATAGAAAGAAGGATCCCACTTGGGCAACACATGGCTGTAAAAAATATGTATACTTATACAACTGTAGTCTTGCCAATAGTATTATTGTGTTTGTCTTTTATAATAATGTACTTGAAAGTACTGTACTGTTTGCCACATAAGTAATATAGTGCCAGGTTGCAGATAATTAAGCATTCCACAGGTACTTATAGTTAAATGAGATTATTGTTTTGGCGACCATTGACACTACAGAACAATCTTCCACTTATGCAATATAACACTATCTTTGAGACTGCATTAAAACTTGAAGTGTACGTAGTACTCTGAATGGGTATTCATACAGGCAAACTGCGAAGGTTCCTCAACGGAAAATGCATGTAAGCTTTAAGAAGGAAATCTGTGTGCCAGAGGGTTCAGTATTTTTTTATATATTTATTTCTATACAAATATATATACACCCACACACACATATATATATATGTGTGTGTGTGTGTGTGTGTGTGTGTATGTATATACACACATGGGTGGCACAGAGGTACAGTGGTTAGTGTTTTCGCCTCACAGCAAGAATTTCCCGGTGCCTTCTGAGTGGAGTCTGCATGTCCTCTCTGTGTTTATGTGGGTTTCCTCCATGTGATATGGTTTCCTCCCACATTCCCAAGACATGCTGTAGGTGGATTGGACATTCTAAATTGGCTATGTGTGTGTCTTCTGAGGAAGTCTGAGCACTGGGCTGGCAACCTGACAGTAAAACTCTACTGCCACTCATTCTGCGGACCAGTGTTTTTACTGTGGTGACTCCAAGCAGGAGCAGCTGAAAGGAGAAGATACGCATATATATATTTTTTTATTTTATTATTTATTTATTTCACAGTTTGTTTACCGGAATAGTCCATTGGGCCATGGAGAAAAGCTCCATAAGAACATTATACAGTTTAGGCAAATCATTAAAAAAAGCAATAGAATATACAATCTACAAATGAAAAAGGTAAATGACTACATTTCAAAAGTGTAGAAATAATTAAAAATGAGCAATACAGTATATACTTTACAAATGAAAAGGTAAAGATTTCAAAAATGTGTAAACAAAAACCTTAGCTTGTATAGTATAAAATCATATTTATATATATATATATATATATATATATATATATATATATATATATATATATATATATACACACACACACACACACACATTGCACACATTTTATAGAATCATAGGAGGTTACCAGGCTATTGACACTGAGGTCATTTCATGCCTAGCCATTTCATCCCAATGTAAATCCACAGATACTCTAGTCAATATACAAGATTATATTTAGTAATGAGTGCCCACGTCCAGGAAGATTGTGGGTGCTATCCCTGGTAAGAATTTATCATGCCCCAGCCACTCATCCAGGTTCCTTTTGAACAGTATCATAAAGATGTTCTGCTTCACATTGTATGTGTGTGTGTGTGTGTGTGTGTGTGTGTGTGTGTGTGTGTGTGTGTGTGTGTATGTGTGTGTGTGTGTATGTGTGTATGTGTGTATGTGTGTATTCTGATGAAGTCTGACTTGGTTTGGACGAAAATGTTTTCATTTTATTGGCATTAATCACTGTGTTCAATAAAGCCTTCTTGATTACTTCATGCTCTCTCTCCACTTGTGTGCCTTTGAGTTCACTTGATATAAATATACATATATATATATATATATATATATATATATATATATAAGAGGTTCTCCGGGTCGATTCTCGGCTGCAGTGCCTTCTGTGCGGAGTCTGCATGTCCTTTCTGTGGTCGCATGGGTTTCCTCCGGGTGCTCCGGTTTCCTCCCACAACCCAAAAAAATGCTGTAGGTGGATTGGACACTTTAAATTGGCCCTAGGCATAAGTGTGTGTGTGGGCATGTGCCTTCCGTGGAAGGTTGGGTGTCGGGCTGGCAACTCGACACCATAAAACTCTACTGCCAATCATGAGCGGACAGGTGATCCGCTGTGGCGACACCTAACCGGGAAAAGCCGAAAGAAGAAGAAGAAATATATACATATATATATATATATATATATATATATATATATATATATATATATATAAAATACATACATACATAATTAGCTCTTTTTACTTATCTACCTATGTGTATGATTTTAGTTCTTGTCACAAACCTGATGAAGGCTTTATTGCATTAGCTAGCCAAAAGCGATTTAGTTAAAAGTCAGTCTTTTTATATGTATGTGATTTTTTTTTAATACCTGATTTTGGAATGTCAGTTGTAGATAGGTAGTGTTTTCCTTAACTAGGATTTAGTTTTATCTAATCAGTAGTAGTGTGTGGGGGCGGGTACTTAATGTTAATTACAACCCTGTTTATGCTGTTTGCCTAGAATAGGCTGGTTTAAAGGGACAATCTCAGTGTTTAAAATTAGGGTCTGAGTTAAGGTGACAGAAGTCACACCTACTTTAACACATTACTTTCATTCCCACCCACAGGGTCAGTTTACTTTTAAATATACTGGAAATCCGTACTTGCAGTCTTGTTTCAGCTTCCAGGATAAACTTATCTTTGGATTTGTGTTCATGTCTGACTTGCATTGTATTGGGGAACTATGTCCCAGCTCCTGGCTCATATTTAAAATAAACAAAGCTGTGCCAGGAAAAAGGGATATCAGTGTATACTAATTTTTAAATATTCATCCTCATGCTTCTACAGATGTACAAGCAGCCCGCTTATAAAAAATAGTGCATTTGTCTAGTAGTATTCAGAAATCAGCACATATCAAACTAGAAGCTGAGAAAAGAACAGGAGTGTCTCTACTAATGCTCCACCTTCTGTCACACACGTCTTTCTATGGAATTACTAGCAGGTCAGAAAGTCAATACACCAGGCTAGTATTCAAAAATCAGAATACAGTAAAGCTTGAAAGAGAGAGAAAAATGGTTTCCGCTATTGTTTGCTTGACTCAGATGCTTTCTATAGCTAGAAGAGAAAGAGGAAAGCCATTTTTAGTACTTAATAAATAAGCACCTATCCAGGCATGTCTAAGGTCAACTCCCAGTGATTTCTCCTGTCTACATGATGAATCTGGGAATCTTGGGGCAATGCTGAAATTGCCTCATGCACACAGACAAACCACTCCTCCTACCACCCAACACTACAACCTGTGAGAGATGCACTTATATAGCCAAACTAGAAGCAAAGCTCTCTTCACCCAAGACTGGATTAGACAGTCAAGAGGAGAAGGTAAACACTTGCACCACACCACACTCATCACATAGTCCATCAAAACCTACACCACCAAAACACACACAAAGAAACACAAAACACACACCTACATTCGTGGTCCATCAAAACCTACACCACCAACACACACAAAGAAACACAAAACACACACCTACATTCGTGGAGGCTCTCAATAAAAACTTGCCCAAGCATCAGGGACCTCCAAAGCAGAAATGCAAGCAAATTCCACCCCCCCAACACAACCCAAATGACACATAGCCCTCAAACTCAGTGTGACACTAACCACAGCCCATAAGGCATAACAATGTACCCAACACTCTAGTCATAGGTGACTCTATAGTCAGGCACACTGATGTTCCACTCACCAGGCTAAACAAGGAGAAAGTTACTGTCAGCTGCCTGTCAGGTGCCAGGATCCGCCACAACGCACGCACTCAGGTCACTCCACAACAAGAACAAATATGACACTGTCATTGTCCATGTTGGTGTGAATGACCGGAGACGTACCTCCCTGGACTACATGAAGAGACATGGAGGAGCTCTCTGATCTTGTAGTTCAGGCAGTTATGACCCTAGTCCTGAGAAGCATCCTGCCATCATCCAGAATGATACCACAGTACAAGGAAAAAATGATTGAATTCAACAATTGGCTAAGCTTCTGGTGTCATTCTAAGGGGATCCAGTATTTGTCTGCCTAGGACGACATGATCGACAGACCACTAGGCTTTGCCAGAGATGGCCTGCACCTGTCGCCCTTGGGATTCCGGATACTGGCTAAGGCTCTTGCCACCCCTATAGTGCCTTTTTTAGGCAAGGTTCAAATGACGAATTCACCACTGTAACAGGTATAAGCAGGCAAAATCTGAGGGTAATGCTACTCAATGCTAGAAGTCTAAACCTCAAAATTCACTCACTCGAGGCACTCCTTAAAATGGAGAACATCGACATCTGTGCAGTGACAGAGACCTGGTTCAAAGCTCCAGAGAGCATCCCTGCGTTACCAGGCTATAATTCATCCCACACCTTTTGGCCACCTAACCCGGAACAAAGCACTAAAGGTGGAGGAGTGTCTATATTCATTAAGGATATCCACACCTCCAGGCTATTTACACAGCATAATGCATCCGAGAACATCCAAGTGCAACTAACTCTGGCCAAATTGTAGCTTGCTACAGACCCCCCACCATGCCCCAGGAATCCCACTCCTCATTTCTTGATACACTGGAAAGTATTAGGGTACAACCCAACAGCCTAATAATGAGCAGTTTCAACTACCCCACCATTAACTGGGAAAACTACTCGTGTACCAACTCTTTTGCTCAACATTTCCTGGAATTCATAGATTCCAATGCCTTGGATCAACTTATTCACACCCCCACCAGGGACAGCAATATCCTAGACCTGGTCATTACCAACATGGGCAACCGGTGTTCCACACCAGAGGTCAATTCCTCATTGGTCAGATCCGACCACAAGCTAATCACGCTAGACATCCACATCCTACCCCCAAACCCCAATTAGGGAAATCACCGTAAAAAACTTCTCCAAAGCCAACTTCACACTTCTTAAGACAGAAGTGGCAAACTTCATGACACCAATGCAGATGGACAATAGAGGTATGACTGATGAATCCTACACCAATGCACTTTATAAGCACATACATGAGGGAATGGATCATGCTATCCCTAATAGAACCAAGATGCTATCCTCCAAAAAAAGGAAGCCAATCTGGTGGTCCTCTGCCATAAACAAACTCTACAACAGAAGAAAAAACTGTTGCAAAAAAGAGTAAAATCCCATGACTGGAGGAACTCCCTGGTCAACCTCAGTAAGAAGCTGAGTTCCCTCATAAAATCCTCCAAAGCTAGTTACGAAAACAAAATTGCCACTGACTCTAAAGACAACCTCAAAGCATTCTATAGCTATGTCAAGAATCTCAATGGCAACACTCAGATCTGTTCTGAGTTACAGCACAATGTCACTAAATATACAGAACCAACTGATATTGCCAACATCCTGGCAGATAGGTTCAGTGCTAACTTTATCCCCCTCTCACGCCCTAGAGGGCCCATCTTTATAAAGTAAGAATGCAAAGTTCCTATAATCACAGCTGCACAGGTAAAAAGCCAAGAACACAGCATCCATGGGACCTGACAATATCCCAGGTTGCGTTCTACATGAACTACAGAATGAACTGGCACCCTACCTAAGTACCATGTTTAGTCAAAGCCTCACCTCAGGCTTTGTGCCCACTGAATGGTGCACCACAACAGTTATTCCACTCCACAAAGGGGGAGCCATGACGGACCCTGTGAACTACTGCCCCATTAGCCTGACAAGCAACGTATCATCATGGAACATATAAACAAAGACATTGGTAATCTCCAAACTCTGGACCCTATCCAGTTCAGGTTTGTAAAAAGCAGATCATGTCTCCTAAACCTGACGGACTTCTTTGAAGCAGTCACCAAAGCCATAGAGGAGGGTAAGGTGGTTCACACAGCTTATCTAGATCTCGCCAAGGCTTTCGACACCGTCCCCCACTCTGGAATTATAGATAAGCTCACTAAACTAGGTGTAAATTCCTATGTAACAAGATGGGTTGCCAACTGGCTCACAGACAGAACCCACACTGTGAAAGTAGCATACTCCAAATCCAACTTCAAATCAGTGACAAGTGGAGTACCACAGGGTTCAGTCCTGGGTCCTCTCCTGTTAGGTATCTACTTCTCTGACGTACAGGCTAACACAGGTGGTCTTTGGCTAACAGAGTTTGCAGATGACTGCAAACTAGGAGCCATAATCGAAACTCCTAAAGATGTGGACATACTACAGAAGGGCCTCACTGAGACAAATGCCTGGTGTCAAAGCCATGGCCTGAAGCTCAATGCCAAAAAGTGTATTGTCATCCCCTTTGGTAAAAACTCTGTACCCTTGAACTACCACATAAGTGGTAGTCTACTTAATGCCAAAAGTGTGATAAGATACCTAGGGACACAGGCGGACAGTAGTCTCTCCTTTGATAATCACATCGCCACAGTGTTCAGGAAATCCTTCTACATGGCTCACCTCATCACAAAAGGTTTCTCATCCAGAAAAAAAGAGGTCATTGTTCCCCTCTACTCATCACTCATTAGACCCATTATAGAGTACAACGCCCCTTTTGGTATGTACCTCACAAGACATCTACAACAACTGGAAAGGCCACAGAAATACCTCACAAAGAGGATTACTGGCCTCAAACAGATGCACTATGCAGACCGTCTAAAAAAACTCCAGCTTTTCTCCGTCGCATATCGCCTACTTAGAGGCTATCTCTGCCTAACATGCAAAGCTATGTCAAACCCAGAGTTGTTGGACATGCTCCACTTAAAGAAATCCAAATCCCTCTGAGCTACAGGCTCTAGGGACCTAAACCTTGTCACCACAATAAACAGAACATGCTGGAGGGATAGATTCCTGTCCCAGAGACTTCCCATACTCTGGAACAGACTACCTATGTCAAACAGAGCTCCTCATTAGCACTCTTCAAGAAAAATCTTGATGATTAGATGGGAAATAGGAAATTCACCCCAGGGATCACTTCTGTGGCTCTGCTCGACAGGGGCACAGGAAAATAATTTTCTTGGGTGGTGAAAGCCAGGGTACCTTTTTGGCTAGGCTTATATAGGCCCTAGGGCTAATAACTATGAAAAATGGTTTTCACTATTGTTTGCCTGACTCAGATGGTTTCTATAGCTAGAAGCTATGTCATAAAATTGTTGTAGATGGCCAGGATTCATAATCACCACAGAATAAAATATGAAATAAAACAAACAAAACAACTCTGTTTACTAATGTTTTAAAAGCCTTGCATTACTAATGTGCTTTATAGAGTAGCAGCAGCAGTCAGGTCATAAACTGCCTTAAAGGCTACTTTTCTCAGTGGGTAAAATGCACCAATTAAACTAATGAATTGCTTACAGGGAGAGCTATTGTGAGTTGTTGTTTGTCTTTCGGCTTTTTCCCGTTAAGGGGTCGCCACAGCGGAACACCGGTCCGCTAATGATTGGCAGTAGATTTTTACGAAACGCAGAGGTGCCAGCTCGACGCCCAACCTTCAGCGAAGGCACAAGGGAGAGCTATTGTGAGTACAACTGCAATTTCAGATGGAACTTGGTTAACACCTTTGAAACTTGCTACAGGCACTCTTCCCCCACCCCCCTTAGCCAAAGGTGAGCATTCTCAGAAAAGCAAACCTGAAATGTAAACAAGAGCTGGATCAAAACAAAAAATCTCTGGGACTGTCCCTCTAAAATTAAACAATACATATATTTTTCATACCTACTTCTAAATGTATAAAAGCTGATATTTTTAACATTGTACAGTATTTCTGATTTTTTTGCTGAGGATCAATTGTCTGCTATGAATAAAGGCGTGTTGCTTCTGAACACTACCTGGGTTACATGATTTTTGGACATTGTGACTTAGCTCATCAAATAAGTTTTAAGTCTATTAGTTTTTCTGTTTTTTTTTTTTTTCTGATGAATTTCATATATGCAGAATTCTAACGTTACATAGCTTTTTAACAAATCAATGTATTTTTAATTTTATACCCTCGTGATTCTCACTTAGAGCTTTATGTGAACACTGCACAATATGCCTTTTTAAACATACATCATCTGGTCAAAGAATGTCATCCTTTTGACATTGCAACATTCAGTACCTGTACACACTATCTTTACAGAAATCCTTGCAGCAACTTATCCCCCAGCCTGAGAAGGCCAGAGCTTAGAAAAGATTCCTGACACTATTTTTCTTTCTTTCCTCCATTAACATTCTGAAACCAGACTCAAACACTAACATCCCTGAACTCCCTCTACACTTACTTTGCCTTCAATTATCTGTTAGTACACTAGAACTTGCTAAAGAAGAGAAATAGAGAATGCAGTTGTAAGGCACTTGATATATAAAGCTACAGGTTATGTAAAGCTATATTTTGCATAATCATGCATCTATATTACATTATGTTTTTAACAAAAAGATATTATAAATATTTTATATGACTCATTTGTGAAGGAACTGCAAGTTAATATGCATTTTGTGAATAATCATGAGACATTTTATTTTTCCGCAACAGTTATCCCCCATTTAACACTATCAGTGTCACAAATCACACAATTATATTTTTATAAAATGTACTACAGCATCACAGTATTCATTATCTACAGTGATTGAGACATTATATTCTTCTGTAGCAATATATATATGTGTGTGTGTGTGTGTGTGTGTGTGTATATATATATATATATATATATATATATATACACACACATATATATATATATATATATATATATATATATATATATATATGTGTGTGTGTGTGCGAGAGTATGTATATGTATATGTATATATATATATACATATACATACATACACACATATATGGGTCTACCTGATAACACCGACACGCCAAAACACCGACAACGAAATAACCGACACAACAAAACCGAACGTTCAAAAACACGAAACTTCACATGCCCGACAAACCACAATCCCGACAATCAACAAAACAAATAACTTTCCTGAAAAACACACACACAATACCAGCACACCAAAAACTTTACAAACCTACACTAAACCTTACATACACAACTATATATGCACTAACCTTAACCCAAACCCTAAGGTCCGTCACTATCGCACACTTACCTTACCCGTACCCTAACTCTCACTTAATCCGCCCCTAACCCTTAAGTTTGTCATTATCGCACACTTACCTTACCCACACCCTAACCCTAACTCACTAAATCCACCCCTAAACCTTAAGTCCATCACTATCATACACTTACCTTACCTGCACCTTAACCCTAACTCACTTAACCTGCCCCTAAACCTAAAGTCCATCACTATTGCACACTTACCTCACCTGCACCCTACCCTAACGTCTGTCACTATCACACACTTACCTTACCCACACCTTGACCCTAACGTCCATCCCTATCGCACACTTACCTTAACATGTCGGTGTTCTCAGCGTCGGGATTCTCAACTGTCGGTCTTCTCTGTTGTCAATCTTCCGTGTCGGTTATCTCGCTGTTGGTTATTTGCAGTTTAGGTTAATTCAGGTAGACCTATATATATATATATATATATATATATATATATATATACACACACACACACACACACACACACACACACACACACACACACACACCAAAAAAAAGGGAAAAGTAGCTGTACAGGAAGAATATCAGCATATGACGTGCTAAATTAGACTGCTTTCATAAACAGTAATGTAAGATATGTGTTAAAGATCATCTTGCATTCTTATTAACAAACAAGAAAATAGGATTCAAGCTGGTATTGCTTGTTTAACCCACAGTTTACGTAAAACCAAAAGATGAGCACTTTTACTCTTGTCAGAGCATCTTCAGATTCAAGTAATAGGTGACAAGTAATATACGCTTTTCTATTTTTCATATAAAAAGCCATGTAAATTACAATGAAGGCAATAATCCAAGAGCACATAAACGGATCACATTCAGTGACAGTGACTGGAACAGTGGTACATACAGAGTTTGCATTTTTGTTGTCATTGGTGCTGTTTACTCCAAGTACAAAACCACTGTTTATCTACAGAAGAATATAATGTCTCAATCACTGTAGATAATGAATACTATGATGCTGAAGTACATTATGATGGGTATAGTGTCAAATAAGAATGTAAACATCTGGGGGTGGAGCCTAGAGAAGTGAATTATGAGAGCTCCATAAACTAGTATAATAATATAGGAACATTTTATTATTTTCAAGTTTAAAACATCAGTAATCTATAGATAAACTACTAAACTACATAAATATTAATTTTGGTGGATATACACAAAAATTTTCCTGTCAAGTAACTTGGAGATATATTGAGTCACTAAATATGAACAACTCAAGGAATTCTCATCCAGATGCTGCTTTGAAAAAAGAACTGCAAATGATGACATCTAGCTTACTGGAACTATCTTTGAAGATGGATGGCTTTAAAAATGACTTAGAAAACCTCAAATTAAATTCTCAAAAACAGGTTGATACTCTTAAGGAACTATTACAGCAACACCATACAAAAATAACAAATATAGAGACTTCCCTAAATGACATTGAAGGGAGACTCAGAGGAAGAATTCCAAAAATAATTTCTGCTTAAACAAAATACATGGCTGCTTAACAAAATAGCTGACTTAGAAAACAGGAAAAGGAGAAACAACATAAGGATCTTTGGTCTGCCTGAAAACACTGAAGGAGAAGACATTCTTAACAACCTGGATTCCTGAATTTTTAGAACTGAAAGAGGGACTTTCATTTGGAATTAAAAGGGTGCATACAGAACTGAGGAAACCTGCTTCAAGCTGAAATACTCCACCTAGGTCCATAATTATAAAATTTCTTTCATTTCTGGACAAGGAACTAATATTAAAATCTGCTTGGAGAAAATCACCCTTAAAATACAATCAAAGCCTGATAAGGTTTGACAATGATTATTCTTCCAGAATACTAGAACAAAGGAAAAAAGTCTGGCCAATAATAAAACTGTTGAAACAAAACAATACTAAAGCATAACTGACCTTTCCAGCCAAGATAAAAATACTTTTTGCCAATGAGATGAGAACCTTTAATGACTTAAAAGCTGCTACTATATTAATCAAAAACAACAACATGTCGAGTATCCCAGAAGAAATGGAATGCATGGCCCCTACTCTTAAAATAATAAAAGAAACAAATCCTTGGACTGATGCTAGAAAGAAGAAACAAAAAACTGATTCCAAGATAGCTGTCCCAAAAAAATAACTCTTACAACTACATCTCTCAAAGTATCAACTGATATGGTACATCACTTGTCATCTGTTTTTATTTTAAAAAAGGAGAGTTTCTTAAACAACTGAGAAACAGTAATGATTTATTCAAAATGTTCACAAAGTCCAATAATTCTTCACAAACAAAGGTAGGTCAAGATGGGTTACTATTTACATTATATACAAGGCAAACAAAGCAACATATAATACAAACATAGAAGTTTCTATTCCCCTACTTGAACTCAATGAATACTTATGTTGTTCATTTTTCATTGATTTTACTTACAATAATTTAATTAATTCAACAAGGTACCATTCATCAGAGTTCAGACTCAAATGCAACAAATTAACATCATATATAAAAGCAGTAACAATAGTGTTTTGAAAAAGAAATGCTGTCATGGAGACTAATGCCTTGTTCAGTTAAAATATGATCTAGAAATGTCATGCATATCCTGGTTAAATAACAGTAGCACGCTCTTAGTATAAATGTCATCATTATTCTGTCTAAATATAGTTAATATCAATTATTGCAGGCATTATAGCTTCGAGTGTTTGATTAAGCCTGACATGGTGTGTGTAGATGCAGCTGTGTCTGGCAGCTGTTGTATGTTGCCGCTTTTGTCTCCGGGAAGCTGTGGGTTGTGGCTTGTGATCAAGGTTTACTGATGTTTGTGTATTAGGAAGAGACATTTGCTGGGGAAGGGGGTGGATAAAACTGTGATTTGGGATATTCTGGCAGAGAATAGTTTGTTTTTACATCTGCTGAGTGAGAGGTGGGAAGGCTGGAAGAATGAGTTATCTCTTGTTGTGGCGGCTTGTTGGGAGGGTGGTTTTTTTTATCTGTTTGCTCTCCATTCTTTCTTCCTGCTGCCTTGCTGAAAGGTAGGGAATTTAGGCTTGAAGTTGCAGTGAAGTGAAGCTTTGCTTCAGGTGCATCGCTAGCCTCTGGTATGCAGTACACAGACACACTAACAGAAAAAGATGCTCCCATGTTGCTATGGTAATGGAGACAGAGTGACAATAATGCTTAATGGCTCTGAGGAGCCTCCGAGATGATTCTCAGCAATGAAGTTTTTGGTTTAAAAAAAAAAAAGAAAAAAATATAATAAAAGGGCTTTTTTAAACCACACGTACATATTGATGGTCTCCCTACACTTTGTTTAGCTCATTAAGTTGATTCTTGATAAAAAAAAAATTAAAAACTAATAAATAAGCGCAATTTTATATTTAAAATGTATTTTGGTCCAAACACATTAAGGATTTACATAAGAGTGGAAGTCTGAGTTACTGAGAAAGACTAAGAGCACTTGGTCTTGTGCAGTACCCTTTGCAGTGGTCTGGGAGGTGAGCTTGCTTGGACGTGTTGGGCATATGGGGATAGTGATTCTAGGGGTGTTTGTGCTTGCTGGCAAGTGCTAGAGAGTCATCAGATTTCCTTCATGGAAATATATGTGGGAATGGAAGGTGTGTTGAGTGGTTCACTGGCAGAGTGGCCACTGCATGGAACAGGCTGGTAAAATGGAACATGACAAATATTGGTTTGGATATTTTAAGAACAGCCTGGAAACACACCACATGAACTAGTGAATGGTATTCTGGCAAAACTGGATAGGCACTGTTGCCAATGCTTGAAGCACTGATATGTGTGTATGTAAGGATGGGGGTGGACAGTTAGCATAATGGTTAAGGTGTTTACCTTGTAGACACAAGGGTACAGGGTACGATTCTCAAATGGGTAATTGGTATGGCTTAAAATGGCCCGTAAAGGCAGATAGCCTAGTATGAATATATATACTTTTAACAAATAAGAAACTAGAAGGGTCTCATAATTTAAAGTCTATGGACTGTATAAACATGCTTGGAAGGAGCTAATAATAAGAATAAGCATTACAGCTTGTGGTCTCTCGAATAACTAAGCAACAGCCAAAAAAAAAACACACACACACAACAGTTATGTATGATTTTAGTAAATCTAGACATAAAATATATAATCATCATATAAAATGATGCAGTCTCCTGAATTTAGATATTAAAGGCAGGATTTAATAACATGCACTAGTGTATAACACTATTTATTTTATTTATTTATTTTATTTTACATTTGTTAACTGGGGGTGTCTGAGCTGAAAAGGCCCTTTTTCAGCAGAGGCCCAGGGAGAAAAGCTCCACATAGAAAAATTAGATACATTTAGTTATTTAGACATGATCAGTATACACACAAATTACAAAAGACATGCTTTTACAGTGGTATGCAGCACATCATCAGTTACAGTGGAGAGAACAAACAACAAAATATTGATTTAAAAATAAAGGTAATTAATAGATTTGTGGTGTACAGCTGAAATTTGGGACATAGGTAGAATACATACATAGTACACAGGTACAGTGCATACATTGTAGATTAGCCAGTGTTTGTGAGTAAGACTGAAAACAATTAAGTACTCTAGGTTTAGTATGTGTACCTTATCCGCTTTCACTAGCCTCGGGAGCAATCATGGCACTACCAACTTTGCTTGAGATATTGCCTAATGAGGTCTTTAAAGGAGGCTTTGGACGATGTGTTTTGAATGCTAGTGGGGACATAGTTCCATTTTTTAGCCACTGAACTACTATATAGTGTATCTCCAAAGCTATTGTAGCTGTTGGTGACTTCTAGTAGTAGTTTTCTTGATGATCTAAGAGGCCTTTTGGCTGAGTGATGTTGTACTAGGTTTTTGAGGGCAGGGACACTTATTGAGGAGGTAATAGATTGAATGAGAGAGGCAGAGCTGATTGCAGGCTAGGAGGTTGGGTAGTTCAGGCCAGTGGAGCTGTCTCAAAGCAGTGCAGTGATCAGTTCTATATGAGCAATTTGCAGGAAAGCGGGCAATTCTGTTATAGCAGGCTTCCATTTTGCTTAGTTCGGTTTTGTTGAGATTAGTCAGAATGGGAGATGCATAGAGTAGGGTGGACAGAAGCTGGGAGCGAGCAATGGCTAATCTTGTGTTGTTGGTAATAAATGGTTTGATATGGTAGAGGGATCCCTGTTTGGCATGTACATTTTTAATAGTTAAGTTGAGATGACTATCAAATTTTGGGTGAGAGTCTATGGTTATTCCCAATAGCTTAGCCTGTGCCACTGGAGTGACTGGAGTAGCATTTGTGGAGTAGATAGTGAATTGACTGTTCAGTGTTTTTGTTAGAACTGGTTATAATCATAAGCGGAATTTTCTTTAGACTGAGGATAAGTTGGGCTTTGGTAAGGTAGGTTTCATTGTCAGAGAATGCTAATTGAGTTGCTTGCAGGAGGGTGGGAATGTTTTGTGCAGCACAGATTAAGGTAGTGTCATCTGCATACTGAATGATAGATGCATGCTGTGTGGAGGTATTGAGATAATTTATGAAGACTGAATAGTAGTGGTCCTAAGATAGAACCCTGTGGGACTCCTATAATTATGGGCAGCTGAGGAGAGAGAGAGAATTGTCCCATTTCACAGCTTAGTACCTGTCAGTTAAGTAGCTTTGGAACCAGGTAAGAGTGGAATTTGATAGGTGATACTGGTTTAGTTTGTTTAGCAAGATTTGGTGCGAGACTGTGTCAAATTCTTTGGACATATCCAAAAAAGAGTTGACACCTGCAGGCCTTCGTTTTTGAGATGGTTTACTGTGTCTGTAAAACAGAGGAGGGCTGTAGTGGTACAATGGACAGTGTCTGAAAACATGCTGAGTAGGTGACAGGATGTTGCTGTCAAGGAGATATTTTAGTACCTGGGTATGGATGCATTTTTCTAGGATTTTGGCCAGGGGGGAGAGTAAAGCAATGGGTATGTAGTTAAGTTCAGTGGAGGTCTTGCCTTTATGTATGGGTGTAACATAGGATATTTTCCAGAGTTTGGGCACATAGTTTTCAACAATTGATCTGTCTGAGAGTGGAGATTGGGATAGCAATAGCACCTGCTGTTAATTTCAAGAAATAGCTGGGGTGTAGGTCGGCTGCTGTTGATGAGGTTTTTAGTTTGGAGAGCATGCTTTTGATTGAAGTGGTGGAAACTGTTTTGAGGGTAAAGCTTGTATTAGTGTTATTTGTGTAGGGGGGGATAATGAGGAAGGAACTGTCCTGTGATACTAAGGATAGAATTGAGTTCACAAAGTGGGAGTTTGGTTGTTTTGATGGGAACTTTAGTGTCAGGGGTGGTTGGTTTGGGGGTAGCCTTTTGGGTGGATTTTAGTAGCTGGCTTACATTTTTCCCAATTTTTTGGGGATTGTTTTGGTATTTAGCTTGTAAAGTCGTGTAGTAGGACTTTGTCCAGCCTAGTGCATTTTTTTGCACGGTTGCGCAGTTCTTGGTACTTAGTTAGGCTTTGTGTTTCTTTGTTTTTTTTTATAGTAAAGCCAGGCAGTGTCTCTGGACTTGATTTGTTTGGTTTCTTTACTGAGCCAGGGGTTTGTAGAGGTTCTAACCTTGATTTTGCACAATGGAGCTACAGTGTCTAGGTGTTATAGAAATGTTTTGTTGAAATATGCAACAGCCTGGTCAATTGGGAGGGTTTTTAGGGGGGGTCCAGTAACAGTCACAAAGTAAAGTATTGAGGACCTCAGGAAAGAATTTTTTTGTCTTTTTAGTGGATACTACGTATAGGGTATATTATGTTGTGGTCACTTAAGGTGTCTGGGAGACTGCCTGAGTGGGGGTACAATGTGAGGTTTTTAGTTAGGACCCAGTTAAGGATGGATTCCCTTTTAGATTTTTTATCACATCTAGTTGGAATTTGGACTAGCTGCTGGTAGCCATGGAGATTTATTAGATTACTTGGTGGTTCTGATATGCAGGTGAACCAATCTAGGTTGAAATCCCCCAGAATAAGGGTTTCTTGTTAGTATGTGGAAGAACACCAGGGTAAGAAGCCTTCAAGGCTAGTAGGTGTATTACCAGGTGGAATATAGATCACAATTGAGGTGATGACCTTTTTTAGGGTGAAGTTGAAGTTGTGAGATAAGTATGTACCAATTATTGGAGGAGGGGTAGGAGTTTGGTAATTGATGTACAGTTAAGTTGGACTTATACAGTAAGGAGCTCCACCCCCTTTATGAAGTGGTCGGTCTTGTCTAAGGAAATTGTAGCCGGTAGGGAGGACTTCTGAGTTAGCTATGTTTTTATTTAGCCAGGTTTCTGTTAAAGCAAATATGTCTGGGGAGTAGTGTGCTATTGTGGCCTGGAGTTCAGATATTTTCTTTTTGATACTTCTAGTATTAATATTTAGCATTAAAAGACGGTTGGTTTTGCTGCTGCTGTTGATTTTCCCAGGGATGAAGATAGTGGGGGTGTTATGTTCTGACATTTGTGTTGGAGCAGTTTGTGTTGGACAGGATGGAGTTGGGTCTGGGTTGGGGTGGATATCCCCACTTATGGTGAGCCTGGTGTTAAAATGGTGATACAGATGTTGGAGTTTGGTGACGAGTGTGAGAAAGTATTGTATTTTTTTTTTGGAGTAGGAATGCGAGCATATGTGTTTAGTTCTGAACTGGTCAGTTATGTAGTTCTTGAACAATTGTGGGCATATATTATTATAATGTGTGGTGTCTGTATATGAGAGTGCATAATGTAGTGTTGTGCTACTAAGTTTAGGGATATTGCTAGAGCGACAACTTGTGGTGCTATAAAGAATTATGAGAAGACAGACCAGACTTAGTTTTGTGATAGTCATGGTTATAAAGTTTAAGTTTGATCTAGGTGGGGGTCTGGATAGGAATTATAGGGTTGCACTATATGTGGATGGGTAAGTTGTGTGGGTGATGTAAATAATGCCTAGTGGGAATGAGAGTGGTTGGGAGTATTTTGTGGTGGAGTAAGTTGGTGTGGTATAATGTGATCTGACTTGAGGAGCTGTGATTGGTG
Organism: Protopterus annectens; assembly: GCF_019279795.1. Classification (NCBI taxonomy): domain Eukaryota; kingdom Metazoa; phylum Chordata; order Ceratodontiformes; family Protopteridae; genus Protopterus; species Protopterus annectens. The sequence goes on from NC_056749.1 coordinate 601,349,249, forward strand.
GAGGTGATGTGAGGGTGAGCTGTGGGTGTGACTGATTACTATAAATGTAGAGGTAGTGGGGGTGGGAGGGAATAGGGGGCAGGGCAGGGGTGCTGAGAGAGCCCAAGTGATAACAAGGGCAAATGGAGCGGGGCACAGCCCACCAAGACAAGAGTAAAAAGTAAGTATTACTTTACAAATCTGAACACTTTAAACAAATTCTTGAGGTCTAATGGCTTACCAGCAAGCAGAATGCAATTGCTTAAGAGCACTTGTATACTGGAGGGAGACTAGAAATTTAAAGATGGCTCCATGCTCAGCAGGATTCTAATATAGACTTAGTATTGGGGGAGGAAGATAGCACAAGGGGTGTAAACCAGGTGGAATGCAAAGAAACCAGTGAAACCAGAAAGGCAATCAGTGGAAATTATCAGCGAAGGCCTCAGAGTGGGTAAGTAATAATTCAAACTACCTGTAAAGTGAAGGAGAGAAGAGGCAGCAAAGTTTATTAAGGTTGGGAGTGTGTCTTCACATTGACTTGCTTATTAGTAGCCAGTTTGTGCACAAATTAGAGTAGGGAGATGCATTACCAATGAAGGGGAATGTATAGAGATACAAATAAACAGGTGGGCCTCCAAATGATACAAACTAAGGCAGAAAGCACTGAGAGGGCTGCTTGATGGTTAATTTAGTCACAGGGATCTAAATTAAATGTATACTGTCTATTGGACTGTTAGGATTACTGCACTAGTGGGGGGAGAAAACAAGGCTACAACAGTCAGATTTATTAGCACGCTGAGAGCAACTAAGAAATACTGCTAATGTTATATCTTCACTCTCATAAAACATATAAGCAGAATGCCTGGGTGGACTGACCCTGCTCTTGAGGCTCAAAATGTATATCCTTGTTTAGTTTTGCAGTACTGATTCCTTCTTAAACTGTATGGGTGGGGTGGTAGCCACAGACTGCAGATTTGCTTGAGTGTGCTCCTGCTCGAGGCTCAAAATGCATTTCTTTGTTTAGTTTTGCAGTACTGATTCCTTCTTATACTGTATGGGTGGAGTGGTAGCCGCAAACTGCAGATTTGCTTGAGTGTGCTCCTGCTCTTTAGCCTCAAAATGTATATCTTTGTTTAGTTTTGCAGTACTGATTCCTTCTTAAACAGTATGGGTGGGGTGGTAGCCACAGACTGCAGATTTGCTTGAGTGTGCTCCTTCTCTTGAGGCTCAGAATGTATATCCTTGTTTAGTTTTGCAGTACTGATTCCTTCTTAAACTGTATGGGCGGGGTGGTAGCCGCAGACTGCAGATTTGCTTGAATATGCTTAGCAAGCAGAATGCAATTGCTGAAGAGCACTTATGTCCTGGTGGGAGACTAGAAATTTCTACTGTCTTAACTTGTCATAAATGACATACACTACATTGAACATCAAGGGGAAGCATGATGATTTTTTTATATAAGTAAATACGCATAACAAGTCATGTAACTGCTTTAACTTGAATTGTAGTTTTTGTAACCCATCTTGACCATATATAATACTTAAACGGTTAACAAGGTAACTAATGTTTTATACACGACATCAAACTGACAGTTATTCAAGGAAATCAATAGAAGACGGGACTAGGAATGTCACAGAATGTAATAGTCACATTCTGAACAAATAGCATTAAATTGACAATAATCACTCAGTTTAACCTTTGCTGATTATA
>NC_056749.1:601355937-601358437 GCF_019279795.1 Protopterus annectens
ACACTCTGGTAATGGATTGGACATACTTATAAAGTAACTGTATACATTAAGAGTGACTTTTTCCTGATTTAAGTATTTTTTTCTGGCTTTTTGATTATTTACTGCTTAGCGACTGCATTTTCGCCTGTTTATACAGCTCTGCATTCTATTTAAACTGTTTTTGTGTTGATTAACTGTTTTGCACTTTTAAAAAAGTTATTTGTTGCTTAATTTTACCTGTAGGCGAACACACTCAAGTGCGCTAGCCGTTTAAAAGCATTTATAGCATTTACTGTCTGTTTTTCCTCTGTTTTCTGCAAAAAAAAAAAAAAAAAAAAAAAACTTGTTTTCCCACCTTACTGAACTAGAATAGTCCAGTCTTCAGAGTTTGCTGATCTCTGGGCTTTGGCTTGGTTCCTGTGCTATTCCATATCCTTATTTGGATAAAGGGAAGCTTCTTTGTTCACCAGTGGGAGTGGGGAGCACCGAGCAGCCTATTTGTCCCTAGAGCAGTGGTTCCAGCCAGAAACTTGTAGTCTATTGGCCATTTTGGGTCAATTCCTAGGTCTTTTCAACCCCCTGCTATAAAGCCCGCTTTAGCACGCTTTGGCGTGATTTAGCGCGGAGTTGCCCATAGAGCACCATCGGGCAGCGCCGGTTAAACAAGGTTAAACTATTTCTGGCTCCGTAAAGTGTGCTCTTCAATTTTTCCCTTAGAACTTCTCTACTTGCAATCTAAACAGTCTATTCTCTATCTCAATAGCTCAGCACTTGCTCCTAAAGCATTTTTATATAGGTAAAGTACTTGTATACTAAACAAAGTACTACATTAGCCTAGAATCCCCTTGAGTACCCATTTCCCTATAGGTCCCTTCTGACTCAGTTACACAGCAAACTTTTTCACTTTTTCTAGCATGTCGAAGGGTCAGTTGCTAGCGTCCTCTCCTGTTCAGCTGGTGAATCTGGGCATCTTGAGGCAATGTTACAATTGCCTCATGTACACAGACAACCCACTCCTTCTCCCACAAAACACAAATACATGTGAGAGATGCAACTATATAGCCAAACTGGAGGCTGAGCTCTCTCAACTCAGGACTGGCAAGACCAGACAGGAGGAGAAGGAAACCACGCACACCACAAACCCAGTTTTACATAGAACTATCACAACTGCAAAACAAACACATAAACACACAAAGACATACTCGGAGGCACTGATCAAAAATCTACCAAAACTACAGAGGCCTCCAAAGCAGACACCCAAGCAACTGCCATCTCAAGACATAAGACATGCAACACATAGTTCTCAAAGTCAGTGTGCTAAACAGTCACAGCCCTTAAGGCCAAACATAATGCCAGACACACTTGTTATAGGTGACTCCATAGTCAGACACACTGACATCCCACTCACCAGACTGAACAAGGAAAAGATCACAGTTAGCTGCCTGTCAGGCGCTAGAATCCGCCACATAACACAAGCACTCAGGTCACTCCACAGCAAGTACAAGTATGACTCAGTCATTGTCCATGCCGGTGTGAACGACCTGAGACGTACCTCCCTGGACTACATGAAAAGAGACAGAGGAGCTCTCAGATTATGTAGCCCAGGCTGGTATGACCCTGACCCTGAGCAGTATCCTACCCTCACCAAGAATGATGCCACAATACAGAGACAAAATGATCAGCTTTAATAATTGGCTTAATTACTGGTGTCATTCTAAGGGGATCCAATGTCTGTCTGCCTGGGATGACATGCTTGACAAGCCACGCTGCTTCGCAAGGGACGGCTTGCACCTGTCACCCCTGGGCTTCCGGATATTGGCAAAGGCTCTTGCCACCCCATAGTGCCTTTTTAGGCAAGGCTCAAATGATAAACCTACCGCCCTAGAAAACAAAAATGGAGAAAAACTAAGGGTAATACTGCTCAATGCCAGAAGTCTAAACCTCAAGATGCACGCCCTTGAAGCCCTCATCAGTATGGAGAACATCGATGTTTGTGCTGTGACTGAAACCTGGTTCAAGGCTCCTGAGAGCACCCCAGCACTATCAGGTTATACCTCATATCATGCGTTCTGGCCCCAAAATCCGGACCGAACTACAAAAGGAGGGGGAGTATCCATATTCATAAAGGATACCCACACCTCCAGGTTAGTGGCAATGCACGAAGCATCGGAGACCATCCAGGTGCAATTAACCATGGGTAAAACTGCCCTACAGTTTGTAACATGCTACAGACCACCTTCTCAAACTCAGGAAACCCACACAGCCTTCCTGAAGACACTGGAGAGTATAAATGTCTCTCCAAACACCATCATATTGGGTGACTTCAACTACCCAAACATAGACTGGGAACATTACTCAAGCCCCAACACCCTAGCCCAAAGGTTCCTTGAGTTCATAAACTCAAATGCTATGGAACAACTAGTCACCATTTCCACAAGAGAAAATATACTAGACCTGATCATCACAAACATGGGGACAAAATGCTCCACACCAGAAGTATATCCCTCATTGGTGAGATCAG